>NW_026936291.1:0-71463 GCF_032062105.1 Saccostrea cuccullata
AAGGACAGAATTTAATTTGTTTTTTCTTTGTTAAGCAATCGACCAAATTTTTTTTCAGTGATAAAAGAATGAGATTATTGAATTCTGTCTAATTTAAAATTCTCTGTTGGTTTTTTCCTCTGCAAGTTAAAAATAGATACTCCAGTCTCTATATAAAAAGGAGACCTACAAATCCTAGAGATCATTTCTGATCTGAGTGAGGGACAGAGCACACATCATGGAAATTTTAACCTCAGAGTATCGTTGGAAAATAGTAGAACCTGAAGGGACTAGTTTAAAGGGAGAATGGATGAAAAATAAAGAGACATGTATTCAAGATTTCTTTGATCAGAATCCAGGACAAACAGGTCTCAATGAAATCTACCTGTATAAGAGAATCAAGTTACCTGATCCCATAGGGGACAGCATCCTGCTCTTAGCAGACCCACACATCCCAAGTATCGGGAATTCAAATGGAAAATCAATTACGTCTTGCCTCACCAAGAGAGGGACCCAAAGCACTTTGTTTCAAGGGAAATGGATAGAAAAATCCGGAGATTGTATTAAAGATTATGTAAGAAAGTGGGCCCCCTAAAAAGATACGATATCATTAACCGTGGTAACCGTTGTGAAACACACTATTTGTACATGAGGAGATCCTTCCCCATACAAAAAGAACTGAAGAAAAGTTTTGAATGTTTATTATTATAATGATGTTCTTGTTCTTGTTGTTATGAATAAAAAATAAAAGAAAAAACCCAAAAATTCTAGTATTGTTAGTTATTTCCCTATAAACACACAACTAAGCGCTCTCTCTATACATTAGGTTTTGTAAGGATGACGTCACAATCAGGGATTTGAATCGCTGCCAAGTTTTTACCTGTGTACATAAAAAACGTAGGTCTATCGTATATGTTTTGCACACGGCTCTTACAGTAAAGGTATATATAAAGCGGAGTTTTATTCAAGAGGTATATAACAAACAACTCTCTCTCATTCTGAAAAATTACACGGAACAAGTCAGTGTGTTTCTGAAAGATGCAGATTGTTGGTATTGTGAGAGTCCCATTAGTCAGTGTATGTACATGGAAGGAGACTGGATGAAAACTAAAATAGGAGCCATCATGGATTTCTATGAAAATCATCCAGGCTATTACCTGGACAATGTGTGGTTGGAAAAAAGAGTGAAAATCCCATCTCTTCGAGGACCTAATGAGGGTGAAAATCAACCAACATTATCAGCAATTCAAAATGGGTTACTTATACTCAATTCTATGAAAGATCTGAGCACCTGTGAGCATTCGGAATGAAAGTTCATGGTTCTCGGACATTGGAGATTGTAAAACATTTTTTGAAGGATGGAGAAAGAACTGACGTTTCCACGGCGTTTGGACACAGTAATGTGTATCGTCGATTCCTTTTTTCCCCAGATTAAAGACTCGATGGAAAACAAAGGACTGGGGATTAAAGCGACCATTGATACTCATCATCAGACTGAAGAAATAGAAGTGTAAATCATTGAATAAATTTTTTGAATTTTTTTTTAAAAAAATTTGTTATAAATAGAAGGGGAATACAGAAGCATCTCACTAAAGGTCATCAAATTCTCATATAATTTTTTTTACTTTCATTTAAATATAAGGAACTTCAACAGGAAAAAAGCCATAAGCTCTAAATAAACTGGAAAAAAAGCCATAAGCTTTTTTTCTAAAAGGTGTGTTTTTATTGAGATTGTGCTAGCGGTTACAGAAAATTTAAGGAGAGGATAGCCTATTATTTTTTTAATTTATTTATTTATTCCATTGGAGTGGCACAAGTCACACATATAGTAAACAAAAATAAGATTAAGAATGCAAGCGTGCATGGCTTTTCAGTTTCACTCCTGTTTTCATGGCTCGTTGAGGTTTATATATATCATCCCATTATTAAATATTTTGCCATAAAAAAATGCAAGACTTCAAATTGATTAGTATCCTGTTTTTATACAGTTCACCATTAGACAGTCTGGTAATCAAAAGGAAAAATTTCAAATGTTCAAATTTAAAAAAGAAACTTTTAGAAAATAAATTAATTTTATTAATTTAATTCATTTGATAACTTATGTTTAAACTTTAAAATTCAGGTTTTCCTGGACAAAGGGACCATCCCTACAGGCAATACACCATCCTCTTATCATTGATATTTATGGATATTCATGAGAGGAAAAAAAAGGGTTCTTCCAATGTTCCTCATAAGGTTTTAAATATACACCAGAAAATGTCTTTACCATGGACAGAGATCAACCCAAATTAGTTTCCCTCAAATAAGAGCATTTCCCAAGCTGATGTGGAAATAAAAACATTATATTTTGATATTTATGGATATTCATAGGATTGAGACTTGTACATATTATGAATAGGATGGATGACATTAAGTTGATCATCAGAAAATTATATTTGACTGTATTAAAAGCAGTAATTTTAGATAAACATACAGTCAAATTACACAAACACTGAAATATTTTCACACTTTTGGTTTTACAAATATGAAAAGTTTGAATTACTAAGGATTAATAGTAATGACATAAAAGACAAGACTTACAAAATAAATATTAAAATACTCAGTCCTCAAGATTGAAAGTTTTTAAAGATTGAAAGCCTGAGAGTTTGAAAGCCTAAAAGTTTGCTTTGTCTGAATCTTTTTATTTAATATACATATTGTGTTTTGAAGGATGAAAGTCAAATATATGATTTGCTTGTAAAACTCTCTAAAATTAGCACATTTGTGAGATGGGATAAAAGTATTTGGGGAGATTTTATATCTAATTCCTTACAAATAAAAGAATATCATTTCTTGTGATCCTTATAATGAACATTTTACTGTAGCAGAAATACATTAACCTTTAAGTCAAAAGTCAAAGTGAGAGGGCTATATTTAATAGTTTAGTTAATAAAATCAACATCATTGTCCAATTAAACAAACTTCATATATTTTGATTTAATTCAGGTCTAAGATCAACACAATTTTAACTATACAATTGTTTTCCATTAATATTCTTAACACCTTATTGACTTTTCAGGTTAAAGGTCAATGTATTCCTGCTACAGTAAAACTTCATTATAAGGATCTCATAGTGATATTTTTTTATTTGTAAGGAATTAGATATAAAATCTCCAAACTCTTTCTATAATATGTCACTGAATGTGCTCCTTCATTTTAGAGAGTTTTACAAGCAAATCATATACTGACTTTCAATCCTTCAAAACACAATATGTATATTAAATCTTGAGATTCAGACTTTCAGACTTTTAGGCTTTCAGACTCTCAGGCTTTCAATCTTTAAAAAACTTTCAATCTTGAGGACTGAGTATTTTAATATTTATTTTGTAAGTCTTGTCTTTTATGTCATTACTATTAATCCTTAGTAATTCAAACTTTTCATATTTGTAATACCAGAGTGTGAAAGTAAAAGTGTTTGTGCAATCTTCTTAATGTTTAACTAAAATAACTGGATTTTAATACAGTCAAATAAAATTTTCTGATGATCAAAATTTCCAAACTGCCTGACCTATACATATTTAAGTTTCAACAGAATATCCATAAATATCTGCAGCATTAGACCTTGTTAATATACAATATTTAGAATACAGGATTCAATATTTATAGTCATAATATTTAAAACTATACATCCACATTAAATTGAGGAACTTGAACCCTTTTTTTCCTTTATCCATGACATTTCATGTAGATAGTGGCTAATATAATCTTTATGAAAAGAGGATATAGCCTCACCCAACACCCAAGGGAGGGGAGGGATGAATCCCTTTTGTCCAGGAAAACCTGAATTTTAAAGTTTAAACATAAGTTATCAAATGAATTAAATTAATAAAATTAATTTATTTTCTAAAAGTTTCTTTTTTAAATCTGAACATTAAATTTTTTTCCTTTTGATTACCAGACTGTCTAATAGGTGAACTGTATAAAACTGAATACAGATCATTTTAAAGTCTTGCATTTTTTATGGCAAATCATTAAATAATGGTATAATATATATAAACCTCAGCCATACATAAACAGGAGTGAAACTGAAAAGCCATGCAGGTTTGCATTCTTAATCTTATTTTTGTTTACTATATGTGTGACTTGTACCACTCCAATTGAATAAATAAATAAATTAAAAAATAATAGGCTATCCTCTCCTTAAGTTTTCTGTAACCACTAGCACAATCTCAATAAAAACAGCACCTTTTAGAAAAAAGCTTATGGCTTTTTTTTTTTTCTGTTTTATGTTAGACAGACTTATTTTCTATTAAAACTGTGTTCATGTGGAATTTGTAAAATCCTTTTGACCTTATATACCTGTAAATTTGAAGAAGTAAAAAAAAAATTATACCTGTTTTAAATGGATTAAAATGGGAAAAAACCCCAAAATTTTTTTTGGGGAAAAAAAAAAAATTTTGGGGGTTTTTTTAAAATTAAAAGTTTAAAAAATTTAGTTTTCCGGTTTTTTTATTTTTAACAATTTTTTCCCCAAAAGGGGGAAAAAAATTTTTTTTTTTTTCCCCCTATCAGTTTCTTTTATAACAACCCTAAATTTTTTTTTTTTTCAACCAAAAACCTTTTATTTAAATTCAATACGAGCCAATTTAAATAAACCTTTTTTGCAAATAATTATAAATCTTAATTTTCTTTTTTTAATTCTTATCAAAATATCCAAAACTTACCCTTTTTACCAACAAAAACCACTTTTTCCTTTATTTTTTTTCACAAATTTTTTATTAAATTCTAGTTTTATCAGTAAATGCACAAGGGAAAATTGTTTAGGGTAAAAATTAATCAGGTAAAAGGGAAAAGAAAAATTTTTTCGTGAAAAAATTGTCGTTAAAATTAAAAACCCCCTTTTTTTTCAAATCTCTATTTAAAGTTTACCAAATGCTATTAATTTAATCCTTCAACAATATGTTATAAATCTTGAGACAGATTTTTGCTTTTAGGCCGTTCAGAAATTTTTAAACTTGACGTATCTTTATAATACTTGGACTCGCTTTTTGATTTTCTTTGTATGCCATGCTTTGACATTACATTACCTAGACATTAAAGTTTACATTAAACAAATGAACATAACAGGTTTGAATTTCCATTTAACCAAATTTGGGTTTATACATAAAAAATTCTGAATGATTCCAAATTTAAAAAAATGCTGATATCATATTTAAATTTCAATGATGAAAACTTTCCTCGAATATTAATAAAAGATTACAACTTAATTAAAATGCTTTATAAATTCTCAAATCCATGCTTTTGCAGATCTTGTTTAGGTTAAATAAAGATTCATAATTTCATTTAAGAATAAATTAAATCCAAAATGATGAAATGGACCCCCACTTCTTTATACACATGAACTTCAGGTGGGAAAAAAAATCTTGGAAAAAAGAAAAATAACCCGTGGATCGAACCATTAAATTTTGTTTGGGTAGGACCGTCTTAAACGATAAAAGTATCCAGAAATGGGAAAAAAAATAAACGATGGTAGGACTAAATATTCCGAAAAACCTTTTGAAAAAACGTAAAAAAAAAATTTTTTTGGGTAGCCCTTTTATTTTTTTCCCTCTTTGGGTTCTTTGAATACTAAAGGTAAACACATCAGCAGATCGTTGCAAGTAAAAAACATTTTACTATCGTCAAGATGTCACATTCCCGAACCTGGTTGTCTTTTGTCATCAAGTTACTCCTAGTAAAGGTTATATCTGCTAAAAAACATTAACACTCAGATTTTGTTTAAGGGAAATATTAGAAAATTCGTAAAAAAATGTCAAAAGCTTCCTGGAGAATTCGAAAATGATTACAAGAAACAGTAGCTTAACCCTCACAACAATATAAACAACCCAGATCTGGGATTTAGAAGTTGTGCAACAATCCAAAAAGGAGTTCAAAATCGGCGACGGCTCCACGGAATTCCAGCTGTTACACATCGAGAATCCCCAGGGGAGTGGTGGAACAGAAACAAACATCTACAAGTGAATAAGGAGAGTTTCAAGAAAAATAAACGAGCCATCGTTCGGATCGTCAATCCCCATGATAAATTGTGTTTAGCTAGAGCCATCGTCGTCACTCGATTACACAGTCAGAAACCCGATCATCCAGACCCGGAATGGGAAAAACGTTGGCTCCGTATGCGGAAGGGAGATAAGAAATCCTTGGACCAGAAGAACCAAGCCATAGCTCTCATGGAACAGGCCGGATGTGATATCACTCAAGCGTGTGGATCTGCAGAGTGGATAAAATTACAACAGGTATTAGCTCCTCAGTATCGTCTGAAAATATTTCAGTTCAAATCTACTTCCACTAAACTCTGTTTAGAGCGCATCTTCAAAGGCTGGGGAGATGGAACTTGTTTGAACATATTGTTAGACAACCGTCATTGCGATGCCATCATATCGATGGCCGGAGTAACGGGGAACCCCTACTACTGTGATCATTGCGACGTGGGGTACAGGAATGTCACAGACCATCGCTCCAAGTGCCCTCATCGCTGTCCCTATTGTTTAGGACCTCACCCTAAATGTCCCGATGAAGGGATCAAGATTAAATGCCAGGAATGTCATGGAACTTTTAAGAACAGGACCTGCTACGAAGATCATTTAAAACCTCATGGTAAGAAAACCACCACTACTGTCTGCAATTTAATGGGACTATGCGAGAAGTGTCAGTCCTGGATACCAAAGAAATTATTTCCTCATCACAAATGCGGAGATCAGAAACAGTGTAAGATCTGTAAGAAAATCGTCGATGCCGATCATCGGTGCTACGTTCCACAGAAACCCAAGAAGAAGAAGAAGAAGGGAGAAGACACCTTAGAGTTTACCATTTATTTCGATTTCGAATGCACTCAGGAATCGGGCATTCACATCCCTAATCTGTGTGTGGCACATCGCGTCTGTCAACATTGCGATGACTTAGACATAGACCAACCTTGTCCTCATTGTCAACACATGGGACCCCGTCAGCACCTATTTCAAGGCCCAGACACCTTAAAGAAGTTCATGGACTGGTTATTTCAACCCACTACAGGTACTAAGAATTCCACTTTAGTACACGACGGGGCCATCGTCATCGCCCATAACTTCAAAGGATACGACGGACAATTCATTTTGAATTACATAGTGCATTCTTCTCCCCTGAAACCTAGCGTGATCATGAACGGGAGTAAGATCTTGTCCATGGAAATATGCGGACTCAAATTCATCGACTCGTATAGTTTCTTAACCTTTCCCTTGGCCCAGATGCCCTCCGCTTTCGATTTGAACGAAATGAAGAAAGGTTATTTCCCTCACTTTTTTAATACGGAACAGAACCAGAATTACGTGGGACCTTATCCACCGGCAGCTTTCTACAATCCGGACGAAATGACTACCAGTGGACGAAAAGCTTTTTACGAATGGTACGACCAACAGAGGGGAAAAGTGTTTGATTTCCAGAAAGAGTTTGTAGGGTATTGTGTCTCGGACGTCGACATCTTACACAAATGCTGTGCACGGTTTAGAAGCACCCTCAAGAAGTTGGTCAACGTGGACCCTTTCCAGGAATCCATCACGTTTGCCAGTGCTGCTAATTTAGCCTACCGTCGAAATTTCATGCCTAAAGACAGCATTGCCATCATTCCGAACCTCGGGTATGATCCGGCACGACAATATTCGGTCAAAGCCTGTCGATGGCTCACCTGGATGAGTCATCAGAATGGATGTCACATACGACATGCCAGAAACGGAGGCGAAGTCCCGATCGGAAATTATACCGTCGACGGATACCAGGAAGCGACTCGCACCGTCTACGAATTTTACGGATGCTATTGGCACGGATGCCCCACTTGCTATCCCAGTTTACAGACGGAAACTCATCCTCACCGGACTCAATTTACTTACCAACAATTACACGAGAAAACTCTCAGAAGGACTGCGGATTTAGAGGACATGGGGTACAACGTGTGTAGTATCTGGGAGCACGATTTCGATCAACAAGTGCAACAAGATGAGACTTTACAGCAATTTGTACGAGATCTGGACATTCCGGATCCTTTGAAACCTCGAGAAGCCCTGTACGGAGGCCGGACCAATGCCACTAAATTATATTGTGAAGAAGGGGACATGAGATACGTGGACGTGTGTTCCTTATACCCTTACGTGTTGAAACACAGACCTTTTCCCCTAGGGCATCCCGAGATCATCACAGACGACTTCCAGGACGTGAGAAATTATTTCGGTCTCATTCACTGTCGGGTCTTGCCACCCCGAGGCCTCTTTCACCCCGTATTACCTTATCGGACGGGAGGTAAGTTATTATTTCCCTTATGTCGCACCTGTGCCCAACAACAAGACTCTACGTCTCAACACCCATGTCAACACACCGACCGGGAACGTAGTCTCACGGGTACTTGGGTGACGTGCGAATTACATAAAGCCTTGGACATGGGGTATACCTTAGAGCAAACTTACGAAGTGTGGCATTTCAAAGAACGCAGTCAAGACTTATTTAAAGAGTACATCGATACCTTCCTCAAGATCAAACAGGAAGCGTCCGGATTTCCCTCCGAATGTAAGACCTCAGAACAAGAACAAGATTACATTCGAGAAGTGTTATACAAAGAAGGATTCATGATGGACATTCTCAGTATCAAGAAGAATCCAGTGTTAAGAACCATTGCTAAACTCTTTTTAAATTGTCTGTGGGGAAAATTTGCTCAACGCTTGTTATTACCCAAAGTCAGATACTTGGACGAAGTAGAGGAATTACATCAACTCTTACAAAATTCGACGGTCGACATCAAGGGTGTGCGACTCTTAGTCAATAAAGAAGATTCCATTGAAGACAAGATTCTAGTGAATTTTCAAGACAAACAGGAATTCGTCGAAGAATGTCCCTTTGGAAACGTGATCCTAGCTTGTTTTACCACCGCCTATGCTCGCTTACATCTCTACGAGACTTTACGACCTTTAGAAGAACGGGGCCTTTATTTCGATACGGACAGTATCATTTACCAACATAAGGAAGGAGCTTTTAATCCTACTTTGGGCCATAGTTTAGGAGAATGGACCGACGAATTAGACGGGGATCACATCACTAAATTCATGTCGGCAGGTCCTAAAAATTATGCTTTCCGAACGGACAAAGGAACCGAGGTTCATAAATGCAAAGGGGTCACTCTCAACCATCGAACCTCTCAGTTGGTGTGCCCAGAGACTTTACAAAAAATGCTCATGGGAGAAATAGAGGAAATAAAAGTTCCCTATCCCAGCAAAATCCAGAGGACCCGGGATTGTGAGGTCGTGAACAAACCTTCAGAGAAAACAGTTAGAATTGTATATGACAAGAGACAAATTGTAGAGAATTATAACACTTTACCTTATGGTTATTGATATGTTTGTTTGTTTGTTTGTTTGTTTGTTACAAATAAAAAATTGAATTGTTTTTATGTGTTGTTTTTTTTTCTCTATAAAAAGGTATTCTTATTCAAAATCAAAGGTCATTTCTAATCATGGGGAGTCGCGAGCCAGACCAACCCATGCGTTTTCCCCAGTATGCTCAGCTCTCAAAGAGAGAAGCTACTTTTGAGCAGGGATGGCCAGAACCTCTCTTAGGGAAAATACCAGACCTAGCTCGAGCTGGGTTTTTCTACAGGGGAGTGAAAGATAACGCTACCTGTTTTCATTGTGGAATGACTTTAACCAATTGGGATCTTGAGGAGGATCCTTATGCAGAACATGCTTATTGGAATCCCAATTGTCCTTACATCAATCAGTATAAGGGTCGAAGCTGGGTGATGAGTATATTTGTCGGGGACTTAGAGAAGCAGGGATATAAACCTTTCATTAAGATCAAACCTCTACTGAACCCACAACCAGACGTCCAGGCTCGAGGAAAATGTCACATTTGTTTAGACGAGGAATTACAAATCGCTTTTCTACCTTGTGGACACCTATGCTGCTGTGCTTTGTGTGCTCCTTCTTTTCATTTTTGCCCCATCTGTCGTGGCGAGATTCAACAGTCCAAACGGATATTTCTGTGTTAACTATAAATAAAAGGACAGAACTCAAATTTAGTGTTTTCTATTGTTAAGCAATCAGACCTAGATTTTTTTTCAGTGATAAAAGAATGAGATTATTGAATTATTCTTAATTTAAAATTCTCTATTGGTTTTTTCCTCTGCAAGTTAAAAAATAAATACTCCAGTCTCTATATAAAAAGGAGACCTACAAATCCTAGAGATCATTTCTGATCTGAGTGAGGGACAGAGCACACACGTCATGGAAGTTTTAAACTCAGAGTATCGTTGGAAAATAGTAGAACCTAAAAAGGGTACTAGTTTAAAGGGAGAATGGATGAAAAACAAAGAGGAATGTATTCAAGATTTCTTTGATCAGAATCCAGGACAAACAGGTCTCCATGAAATCTACCTGTATAAGAGAATCAAGTTACCTGATCCCATAGGGGACAGCATCCTGCTCTTAGCAGGACCAAGACATCCCAAGTATCGGGAATTCAAATGGAAAATCAATTACGTCTTGCCTCACCAGAGAGAGGGACCCGAAAGCACTTTGTTTCAAGGGAAATGGATAGAAAAACCCGGAGATTGTATTAAAGATTATGGTAAGAAAGTGGGCCCCCTAAAAAGATACGATATCATTAACCGTGGTAACCGTTGTGAAACACACTATTTGTACATGAGGAGACCTTTTCCCATACAAAAGGAACTGAAGAAAAGTTTTGAATGTTTATTATTATAATGATGTTCTTGTTCTTGTTGTTATGAATAAAAAATAAAAGAAAAACCCAAAAATTCTAGTGTTGTTTTTCCCTATAAACACACAACTACGCGCTCTCTCTATACATTAGGTTTTGTAAGGATGACGTCACAATCAGGGATTTGAATCGCTGCCAAGTATTTACCTGTGTACATAAAAAAAAACGTAGGTCTATCGTATAGGTTTTTGCACACGGCGCCAGTATTACCTGTGTAGTCAGCATAAAAAACGTAGGTCTATCGTATATGTTTTGCACACGGCTCTTACAGTAAAGGTATATATATATATATATATATAAAGCGGAGCTTTATTCAAGAGGTATATATCAAACAACTCTCTCTCATTCTGAAAAAGGACACGAAACAAGTCAGACGTGTTTTTCCCCAAAAGATGCAGTATCGTTGGTATTGTGAGAGTCCCATTAGTCAGTGTATGTACATGCAAGGAGACTGGATGAAAACTAAAATAGGAGCCATCATGGATTTCTATGAAAATCATCCAGGCTATTCCCTGGACAATGTGTGGTTGGAAAAAAGAATGAAAATCCCACCTCTAACAGGATCTACAGTGAGGGTGAAAATCAACCAACATTATCAGCAATACAAATGGGTTACTTGTACTCAAAGGAATCTTCTGACACCCATCAACACCATTCGGAATGAAAGTTCATGGTTCTCGGACATTGGAGATTGTCTGAAATATTATATCAAGATGGAGAAAAAAGGACTGACGTTTCCACCTCATTATTGTCCTACAGAGTACGTGTATTGTCGCATCCCTTTTTCCCAGATTAAAGACTCGATGGAAAACAAAGGACCTGGGGTGTTGACGCGACTGATTGAGGACCGATCATCATCAGAAGAAATAGAAGTGTAAATCATTGAATAAATTTTTGAATTTTTTAAAAAGAAGTGTTGTTATAAATAGAAGGGTCACAGGTCCTGTATTTTTGTTGCTAAAGTATCTCACTAAAGTATCTCACTGAACATGGTCATCCATTTAAAACAGGTATAATTTTTTTTTTACTTCTTCAATTTTAAGGTATATAAGGTCAAAAGGATTCAATTTCACATGAACACAGTTTCATAGAAAATAAGTCTGTCTAACATAAAACAGGAAAAAAAAAAAGCCATAATTTTTTTCTAAAAGGTGCTGTATTTTTGAGAGTGTGCTAATGGTTACAGAAAACTTAAGGAGAGGAAAGCCTATTTTTTTTTAATTTATTTATTTATTCAATTGGAGTGGTACAAGTCATACATATAGTAAACAAAAAATAAGATTAAGAATGCAAACCTGCATGGCTTTTCAGTTTCACTCCTGTTTATGTATGGGTGAGGTTTATATATATATTATCCCATTATTTAATGATTTGCCATAAAAAATGCAAGACTTTAAAATGATCTGTATTCAGTTTTATACAGTTCACCTATTAGACAGTCTGGTAATCAAAAGGAAAAAAAATTTAAATGTTCAGATTTAAAAAAGAAACTTTTAGAAAATAAATTAATTTTATTAATTTAATTCGTTTGATAACTTATGTTTAATCTTTAAAATTCAGGTTTTCCTTGGACAAAAAGAAAGGGATTCAACCCCCTTCCCTACTCCCCTTGGGTGTGGGGTAAGAGTAACTTTTACACCATCCTCTTTTCATAAAAAGATTATTTTACACATCATACCCACTATCTACATGAAATGTCATGAGTTATAAAGGAAAAAAAGGGGGGGGGGGTCCAATGTTCCTTAATTTAATGTGGATACATATAGTTTTAAAACATTATGACTACTTGGAAATGTATGGATCTTTTGTCTTTAGCATCCTTTAGAACAGAGATTCTTCAAAATTGCATGAGGAATTTCAACAAGTGTATGAATGATAGCTAATGCTGAATCATTATATTTTGATATTTATGGATATTCAACAGTGTGAACTTTAAATATGTATAAGTCAGACAGTTTTGGAAATTTCCATCATCAGAAAATTTTATTTGACTGTATTAAAATCAGTAATTTTAGATAAACAGTAAGAAGATTGCACATACACTGTTACTTTCACACTCTGGTATTACATATATGAAAAGTTTGAATGACTAAGGATTAATGGTAATGATTTAAAAGACATGGCATACCAAATGAATATCAAAAATACTCAGTCCTCAAGATTGAAAGTTTTAAAAGATTAAAAGTCTGAAAGTTTTTAAAATTGAAATCCTAAAAGTCTGAAAACCTAAAAGTCTGAAAAAGTCTGAATCTCAAGATTTAAATATACATATTGTGTTTTGAAGGATTGAAAGTCAGTATATGATTTTGCTCGTAAAACTCTCTAAAATGAAGAAGCCCATTCAGTGACATATTATAGAAAGAGTCTGAGATTTTATACCTAATTCCTTACAAATAAAAAAATATCACTCTGAGATCCTTAAATAATGAAGATTTTAATGTAGTAGGAATACATTGACCTTTAACCTGAAAAGTCAAAAGTGAGGTGTTAAGATATTCATGGAAAACAATGGTATAGCAAAAAATTGTGCTGATCTTTAACCTAAAAATTCAAAAATATATGAAGTTTGTTTAATTAACCTATCCATTGATGAATATTAACTAAATAATTAAATTTAGCAGATGTCCTCCTCACTTTGACCTTTTGACTAAAAACTTAATAAGGTCATTTATTTACCTTTTGTGTAACTTTGATGAGTATCTTATATGTTGGATATATTAACAAGACACAATCTAATCTGAGTAAAGAGGAAACCTGGAAAAAAGCTTTTATCCCTTTGTATGAACAAATTAATTGATGTCATACAGATATCTTAACCAGAATATCAGAATAATCTGAGGACTCTTAAATAAAAAGTTCTCATTATACTAGTCAGAAACTATTAGTCTACCTGTCAAACAAAAAATATGTCAACTCAACAAAGTAAGTAAGGTTCCTTTTCTTCAAAAAGTAAAATTTTGATGCATTGGGTAAGTGTTTGTTACTTTATGCCTATAAAGTAAAATATTTCTTCCATTTTGACTGTATGGATTAAGAACTGTTCATATAATTGAATCGAACTTATTTCTTTCATGTCATTCTTAATGTCATAGTACCCATCATTCATAATATGTACAAGTCTCAATCCTAATAGATGAATCCACATTTTGTTTTTATTTCACATCACTTGGCGGCCATATTTGAGGGAAACTCAGAATTCTCTGTCCATGTTAATTTTCTGGTGTATACCTTCATCATTTGACATAACTCATTTGCTTTTTGTATTTTGATTGCCTAAATCAGAGCTATTCATACATAGAAAGAGGACTAAAAAATGAATACAGTGAAATTATTGTAACAAAACCTTAAAGTTTGATACATAAATAGAAATATATTTTTTCATTTCTTTTTTACCTTTGGATTGACCCTGAATAGAGATACCATTTACTTTTTGGCAAATGTAAACTATATACTGCTTGACTAAACATGATTTGTATATTGAAATTTGAAATGGTTTCTTAAAGGGTAAAATCACAATACTCCTACTGTCCTAGTGAGAATTATGCGCAATCAACTTTGTGAAATATTTCCAACTTCCAATGCTTTTTTATTTACATAAAAAAAAACTGACTCAAATAAAATTGTTTTCTCATTTATTTTATATGAAATAACATGCTGACAGTGAATCTAATCATTTTTTAAAAACTGGTTCAAGTAATGTTTACAATTGTCTAAAAATGCTCAAATGTAAGTTTATTTCATACAAAAATACCTTAAATGTATAGACTGATTGTACTTATAGATTCAATATATAGATTAAACCCTTATAAATAGTAAAAATCATTTCTTAAACCTGATTTTCTTACCTATTCTCTCATATATTTCCTAATTTGAGTATTAGCAAATTATTGATTACATGAACAAACAAATTTAAGACAAAACCACAATATATGCTGAAAACCCTGAAATGGTTACATATGTAAGATGTGTAACACATCATATACAACTTTAAAGTCTACAAGATTTTAAGCTAACCCTATTATACAATAAGACTACTTTTTTCAAAGTTATGAGAAATTCTCCACAAAAAGTATTTATGCAAAAGATGACTGTTATGCTACACTTTTAAAATACATTTTACATGAATCACATAAAGAACATAACAAATCTTTTCTTTGTGGTTGTTTTCCTTTGGAACATCTGTGAACAGATTCTGTTTTGTCTTTCTGATACATAAAAAAGCGTTCAAAAATCATTTGGAATTGTTGTGTTAAACCCTGATATAATAATTTTAAGAGTTTCTGGTGTGTGCCCTACTTAGAATTTTTTAAATAATGTAACAGAGATGAAACTCATAATTTGATTTTTAATCAGAAATGATAAAGTTATCAGGTTTCCACATGCTTTTTTGACACATCATATACATTTATTACTGTACTAGTATGTCTTTGGTAGGAAATCAACAGAACTTATTCCACGTAACAAAAATGAAACATGTTAGAAATTGAAAGATATTTTTGTGTACCAATGCATTATATTATACAAGACAATCTCTTTCTTTCCCTGTGATGAAAAATTCTCTCCTACATATAAAATGTAGATGAACTTATTTGGATGATGCCATTTTCACATGCTAATAAGAAACTAGTTCAACTAAACTAAAAAGACAATCATTAAATTTTACAGATAATAAAGGAAAATATCAAGATAGAAAGTCCAGGAATTGAAATAACTAGTTATCATCTAAAGATGTATATGTTTGAATTTATTTTAAATTCACAAGCAAATGATATGCTGACATTTAATCTTTCAAACTTAAAAACTTTCTATACTTTTGAATGAAGATCTTAAAATCTATAGGAGTCTACCCCATGCCTACATGTATCTATTTATGACTGCAGGTATGTAAATCACCATGAAATGTTTCAAGTCAGTAATATTATCTTGTAGGAAAATGATCCAAAAATCTATAGAAAATCTCCTATCCATTCTTCACTTAAGATGTAAAGTTTGAAGGTTACAAATAATTGACAAAGGTAGTTATCTCAATAATCTCATGCTTTGACCTTGAATATTGTCCTATACAACTAAGTGCATTACTCCAAACACTACATGTGTAGTAAGAATAAAATTTATGGAATAATAAAAATATTCAACATATTATCACAGATTATAGGACACATGCATCTTTATGGGGGGAGGGGTCTTATTGAGACCTATTAAATTCAAAATAGGACAAACACAAACAAAATGTATTTACAGTTCCAGGAAAGTAAAAAAAAAAAAATACACCAAAGCTAGCTTCTGAATATCTGTGTCATTTTTAGGGGGTTGTAGAAATTAAAAATAAAGGATCCAATGTATAATAACCAGACATAACAACTGTCTTCAATTTGAATATGATAAATAAACAGAAACCCAAGATATTACATAATAATATTTAAATAAACACCCTTGGACATTGTACATTTGATTAATATTTTAATTCTTTCCTAAGAATTTACAACTAATTTTTATAAAGTCTATAAGTTATCACACAATTTTGAAGTTATTGCATTAAATGATTCATATCAGTAATCTCAGGAACTAACTTTTACTCAGGAGTAAATGATCCAAAAATCTATAGAAAATCTCCTATTCATTTTTTACTAATGATGTGAAGTTTGTATGTTACAAATTATTTTCAAATGTAGTCATCTCAATAATCTCATGCTTTGACCATGACAAATTATCCTATAAAACTATGTGTATTACTATAACCTGATATGTGTAGTAAGCATATGAAGTGTATGAGATGATAAATAATATTCAAGATATTATTGCATCACAGATTATTGGGCACCTACATCTTGATGTGGGATATTAAGGGACCTTTACATATTTCAATTTCTAAATTTCATTATAGGCCACAATACACACATATACACAAATAAAATATATTTACATTTCCAGGAAAGTAATAATTACATTAAATATAGCATCTGGATATCTATGTAATTTCTAAGGGGTTATAGAAATAAGATGAAAAATAAAAGGTTTAAATGTATACTTCTCATACATAACAACAGTCTTCAATAGAAATTGGTAAAAAAATAAAAGTCACATTCAGATACTTTGAAGATGGTGAGAATAAATTCATGCTTTCAGAAAATCATGTTCTCAATACTTGATTTGACTAGATCTCAGTTTAATAAATGGGTACATCTTATCCATAGTCAGTGTCTGACAGTAAAATGATACAATCCTGTTACTTTGTCATCCTGTAAACCACAGTCTATGATCGTACTGGTTAAATTCGTTGGAAATTATATTTATCTCTGTTCTTCTTAAATCCTCCATCCACCTCCTGTTTGATTTTCTTGTTTCATTGTTCCAAGAGAGGATATTCTGTTAGTCTTTGCATAATCTGATAGTCTTTCACCATTCTGAGAGTAGACATAGATCATTTCCATAAGCCCTCACTAGAGAATCCTGAAAAATAATAAAAAATAATATCTTAGTTAAAATTTTTTTCAATGTAATATAAGCTTGATGGAATTCTAAATATAGACCAAAAAAAAGTATAAAATAGTAAACATTTGTATAAACAGACCTCAGTTGTGAACTGGCTTCATTATGGGGAACAGCTTCAGCAAAGAAATGAGTAAAAACTCTAGATTAGAGGAAAGTGAATGGTTACTTAAACAGGAGGGAGGAAAAGATATCATACCACCTCCCTTGATGGTAGAACATCCTGTAGAATTTATACCACCTCCCTTGATGGAAGAAGAAGCCAATGAGGAATATAACCTTTTATTACCCATAGAAGGTAAGAATTACTTGGATTACCCTGAAAGACCTTTGACTAGAGAAGAAGAAGTCAAGTTTATAGATGATAAGAGAAAACAGTTGTCAGTAAAAAAATGTTGTTAAAGACACATGAATTTTAGCCCACAAAACCATTGGAGAAGATACAAGGATTAATGGAGGGAGTCCAAACTGAACTCTTGGAAGACATTAAGGCTCATTATGAGAGTAACTTTCCAGTGTTTGTTTATTACAAAATTATGTATTCTGATTAAAAAAAAGAAAAAAAAGTTTTCACTTTTATTTGTTGTGCCTTTGACCATTTAAATTGACCTTATGGTCAAGATTGTGATATATACACTCTGATAATCATCTATGATGTCTCTAGGATGTTTACCTCAAAAGATTGAATCAGGGTATTTGTGTTCAAAGAGCTGAAGAAACTTAATACAGACAGATCTAAGATTTTGAAGGCATACATATTAATGAGGTTAAAGGAGATATAACACTTGGATTCATTACTACATTATTAAAAAGAAAGAACACAAACTCATAGAAATGATATTGAAAGTACCTTTTATGAATAAAGTGTCATGCTCCAAGGTATTATTTTTATAAACAGGATAAGGTTTACAACAGTCCCATACACTCATAAGAAGATCTTGGGTAGTACAAACACCAGGAAATTTTATTTCCACACAATCAGATCATCTTACATCAGTTATAAGGTTACAATCTTTATACATAGTCAAGAGGGTCATTAAGATTTCTTTTCTGGTCATCCTGATGTGCTACATTATAGTATTCTTTCCCTGTGATATAATGTTAATATTAAATGGGAAATTCAGAATTCATCAGCAATTGGAGTCAAAACTTGCTATCTTTACCAACTATGATATTAAGGAAGTTTGGGGGGGGGGGGGGGTTACAAATTAGCCATATTTAACTTATTCTATAGATATGCTATCTTCAGCTGTTAACTATCATTTGGCAAAGAAAACTTTCATACATTTTAGTTTCAAACTTTGATCATGCATTTTTGTATATATATTGAAATGGAGCTCTTCTTCTTCTTCTAAAAGGAGATCAATATAGTCTAAAAATGACCATGACCACCAAGCCCTTTTTATTTAAATATATCATTTACATATCAATTCAAAATTATAAACATGCACATGTAAAAAAAATAAATAAAATAATAATTAATTAATAAAAGTTATAATTGTATCTCATTGAAACTTTACCTTCAAGTTTGTGTGTTTCTATGTTGATTGACTAACTGTGTATTTCCAAAGGAAGAGCAGCCAGGCTGAACTTCATAGAGAATGGATTATAGATGGTTAGGAACAATACATATCTTCCATGTTGAGGACTGTATAGAAAATAAAACCATTTTGTTAATATGACAGAGTACTGTGTGAAACAATGCATGTTTAAATACAACATGTACAATGCCAAAAAAGTTCATGAAAATGTTTGTTTTTAATCTCAAAACAAATTGTTTTTAACATTAACTCCAGATGAGAAAAGTTCATCATGTTATCTTTAGATATTAAAAGAAAGCACAATTACTGTATTGATATCACAAATAAAATGATTATCAAATTAATTATTTAGACACTAAAAGATTTTTTATTAACAACAGATTCAATATTGGTTTAATACCTATCTGTACTGCATACAGAAAAATACATCTTTTTTAGCATATACAACATGTAGTCCTTCATTATTTTTTTTTTTTGAAAAGCTTAAGAAACAAAAGTGAAAACGAAAATATATGTATGCCATATATCACACATATTTAGAATTAAAACAAAAAGTAAATGACTTAGGATTAATCTTTTGTAAATTCCTTCCTTTTCTCTTATTAGATTCCTAATTAATATCTCTTTGATCACCATTTAGTGAGTTTGAATTCCATGTGTAACATACATAATGAATTATGAAATTAAATCATATAATTTATACAAAAGGACTTATTAATATTCTGAAGATCCCTTAATCATGTGTTAATATATTTTAGGTTAAATAAGGGTGTGCTTATATGAATGTAAGTTAGAGACAACAGATCACATAAGTATTACACAGTAATTAAATTAACCATATAATCATGCTTAAATGCAAAGATGACCTTCATAGGAAATGTATAAACAATTAAAAAAAACAAGACAAACTTACCAGAGATATCCAAATATATGCCCAATAAGTCTATCAATTAAATAATCCAGTGAAATAACATCTCAGCTGATCCTGAAAAAAAAAATCATACAATTCAGTGATACACAATTAACCTCATTTTACAATGTAAGTAAAGCAATAATTAACAAACAAAAGGGACAGAAATGTAAAAGATACCATGTATTTTACTAAAATTTAGTGAATATTTTTCTGATTGAAATTCAATCATAGAATGACCCATCATAGAAATATTAAATGTACTCTGAGTTACATGCAGGTTATACATGTACAAGTGTAAATCACATGAAATGAGGAAATGAGGATAAATACAGTACATTTACATTCAAAACAGAACTTTACATAATCATGATTAAATGCAAAGATATGTCCATCATAGGAAATGTAAACAAAACAAAGACAAACTTACCAGAATTATCCAATTATATGCCCAATTAAATAATCCAGTGAAACAACATCTTAGCTGATCCTGAAAAAAAAGCATACAATATTCAGTGATACTCAATTTAATCTCATTTTACAAAGGAAGTAAAGCAACAATTGACAGACAAACAGGACAGAAAACATGTTTAAATGTAATGTGATAGTATTGATTTTATATTGATTTTAATTTATTGTATTTTTCTTTCAGATGCCATTGAAAGTTATAAAATAACTTTCAATAATAAACTTGATTTAAAATAAATATGTTTTATATAAACATTAAACAAGTAATAAATAAATTTGTAACAACTTTCTATAATTAAAGTCTAGAAATCTCTAGAGCCCTAAACTTAAAACTTAACTTTTAACCTTGAATAAATACATAAGTAAAAATAGCCATTGGTCAATAATTTCCCGCCAAAACCTTTGACCCCCTTTGTCCAGTGTGTCCAGCTAATTACTAGCCCAGGAGCAGTCAATGTGTATAGTTGTGTTTTTGTATTTTTGGAGAAATCTTTAAGACCACTGACAGTAAGTTGACTTTTTGACATTCCTATTTCATATTAATATTTTCCTATTAATTACTGAATGAAAGAGGCATATGAGAGATTTATTAAATTATTTAAGTTTGTCAAAAGCTGATGAACTAGTTGATTTTAAACTTTGTAATGAATGTATTTTATGACACAAAGAATATGATATATAGTGTATGGATGTTATTTATAAATTGTAGATATTGATAATCCATATAAGCCATACACACAAATCATGTATTAGAGAGGGATTCATACCCATAGTCTGGTATGTTGCTATATGTACATAAAGCAAGTATATAATTGGAAATAGTCATTATATCCACTATTATGAAGTGAATAAGAGTAATATCATTTGTATATTTAAAGTCAAGAGGTATAACTCATTGATATGTGTCAATATTTAATATTTTATAATCTAATTAATTATATAGTAATTATTTGATTTATGATGACAATAGATTCTGCTGTTATATGTGATATTAACTTGAGTAAATGTATTTTATGTTATTTTGCAGAATCTGGTATATGGTATATGATGATTTATTTTATACAACTGTATTAAACATCATCAACAGTGAATCAGAATCTTTTCATTATTGCTGCTCCCGCTACAGTAATGCAAAATAATATCTCTTATATATGGATACCTATACTCTAATCAATCATATTAAATGTCATTCGTAAAATGTATTTTTTAAGACAGATTTATTTAGGATCGACTTTTTATATGATAACATGAATAGCACGCCATACTTTCACCACATGTCAAAACATTCTCTCAAATTACACAGAAATGGGTTATTTAGCATAGCTGACATTAAACATATAGGTGAGCGATAACATAATCACAATCATAAACAATGTGAAACAACTTTAAAGGACCTACACTGTGGATTACAAGCCTTTTTCACTGGGGTAAAATCTTTGCCGAAATTCGCCATGGCTGCCCGAAACCCCGAACCCGACTGTATAAAAGATGAAGTCATACAATAACATAACACTGATGTAGTATTACATGATTTTTTTTTATTTTATTTCTTAAAAACTATAAGGGGGGTTTACCAAAAAAAAAATAAATAAGAAAAAAAAATTTAAAGTTATTTTAAAAAGAAATTCTAAGTTTTTAAAAAAAGTGACCTGGTGTAATAACTTGAGAGACATAACACACACACATGTTTTTTTTTTGTATTGTGTGTTATTTGTTATTGTCTTTCAGTAAAAAATTCAGTTCAAACTGGTTAGGCTGGCTAGACTATAGGCTGTCTAGACTGTAAATGAAAAAGTGTGACGTCATAATCACATTGTATTTATACAGTGAATGACGTCACAATGCATAGGTAAGTTTTTGCACACGGCACTTTACAGAGGGTGCAAACAGGTATATAAGAAAACACAGGTAAAAGGTATATTTCTTTTGCACACGACCCTCAGTTTTTTGCACACGGCACTTTATAGAGGATGCAAACAGGTATATAAGAAAACGCAGGTAAAACGTATATTTTTTTTTTTGCACACGGCCCTAAAATAATCCTATAGTATATAAAACAAAACTGGGAGTACCCTGAGCTTATTATTTAACAATCATGATTTCTGTGTGGAGATCGATCTATTTGCACGAGGTAGAAAAATATGTTTGTCATTAATGTGATCAGAAGATGATGAATTATAAAACATTCACAGTGTATAACCCGTGTCCCGGATGGCGTTGGAAAGTCTATCCGATTTGCGAGCATTGTGAAATGCCATTTCCACACTGGTATGTGGATGATGAGCCTTCTTTAGAAGATTGCGGTTGTAGCTGGTGCCTGAAATACTTCATACACAAGAAAGGAATTGAGAACATACCGCCTCCCCGATGGATGAAAATGACTAGGAACAGACCGTTGAAAGAATGTATGATGTGCTACCAGGAAAAGACTCAAGGAAAATGGAAATGCGAACAATGTCGGCAATATCCGTGTTGTGAGGAATGTGTGAAGAAACTCTTTGAGACGTCCTACCAGAAATGTCCCTTATGCCGATACAGTGGAAATTAAAATCATTTTTGTATTTTTTCATTGTGAATAAAAATTGAAAATCACAATCTGTCTTGTTTGTGTTTTGTTTTCAGTAAAAAAATCCAGGTTATCATTGTCTTTCAGTAAAACCAGTTCAAACCGGTTATAGGACTGTCTAGACTGTGAAGCGTGACGTCATAATCACATTCTTGAAATGCTTTGCACACGGCGCATTTACCTGTGCAGTCAGCAAAAAAAAAAAAAAAAAAAAACGTAGTACCTACGTATAGTGTAAAACACACTCCGTATTTTTAAGGGGATAGGGTTAGGGGTAGGGGTAGGGGGTTAGGGTTAGGGGGTTAGGGCTAGGGGGTTAGGGTTAGGGTTAGGGGGTTAGGGTTAGGGTTAGGGTTAGGGCTAGTTAGGGTTAGGGCTAAGGGATTAGGGCTAAGGGGTTAGGGTTAGGGAGTTAGGGCTAAGGATTAGGGTTAGGGGTAGGGTTAGGGTTAGGGTTAGGGGGCTAGGGTTAGGGTTAGGGGTTAGGGTTAGGGGTTAGGGTTAGGGGGTTAGGGTTAGGGTTAGGGCTAGGGGGTTAGGGGGCTAGGGGTTAGGGTTAGAACTGCACTCAGTTGACCCACCTATCCCCTCAACCAATCAAAACTGATCACATGATTTCTCTCAGCCAATCAGAATGCGGTCCTATCTAGACCCCTTATACTACTCATATACAGTAGTAGTGACACTAAAGTGTCATTTTTCAATAAAATATACAAGACCACCAATTCCCTTCAAATGCACCCATAAAATATTCTAGCTATAAAATTACCTATAATATACATTCAAACCTTAGGTTTCTCTATTTTTTCTAATTTTTCACCGGTACTTAATCCAAACTATCCTCTGCCACCGAAGTATACAATCGATGACGCCTACACAGGTTATACTGCAGCTGAGAAGTTTTTATACTACTCGGGTTCAAAATATTTTTTTTCGTTTAAAAATTTGAAATTGCTTTCTTAAGGACGTTCGATCCTGAGATTTTGAGCGTAATTTGGTCAGGTCCTTTATTTATAAAATTCTGCATCCTTTTTAAGTTCTAACATTAAACCTGAATTCTACAGTGCAAATTTAACTATATTCAATGAAAAAACAGCGATAAAATTCCATTCAAGTAGAGTTAAGATAGGGACTATATTTTGTGGCGGAAGGGTTTTTTAGACGAAAATGATCAGTTTTTCCATTTTGAACTATAACAGTACTGTTAATTTTGGATTCCTATTTTTCCATCCTGGTTGCACAAAAAGCTGTTTTTGCAGTTAAATGTGTTATGCTGGTTTTGAAATATCTATTAAATTATTTTTTATGAATTCTATAAACAAAGTGTGACAAATGTAGTAAATATATTCTGAAAATTGTGGAAAAAATTGAGCCAATTTTAACGTAAAATTGACACTTTTTTAGTAATATCTGAAAATTTACATCATATACCCCCGCTTTTGATGTTCTTTTCTAAATATTCAAGATAAATTTGGCCTATTTGCTTAAAATCAGAAAAAGTTTAAGACTTTGAAATAATTTTCTGGCTCATTAAATTTTCAATGCCAGAAAAATCACATTTTATTAGTGCAGAAAGGTCAAATAATTGATTATGCGAAGCAATTTAAAATTTTCTTTAGTCACATTTTTTAAGTGTCTTTTTTTAAACAAACTTGGTGTTCATTTTGTTTCATGCTTTAATTGGATAAAAATATTGGAGTGAAAACGTCAAAAATATAATTTTTAAAAAAGACATAAATTTCAGTGCAAAAAGTCATATTAAATGTACTGTAGCGCAAAAGAAGCGTACTGACCCCCATTTTTTGATTTGAATTTTAATTAAGCTATGTATGTAGAAACTAAAAATATACTTGGCAAAAAAAGTTTAAGACTTTAAATATCAGGATCGAATGTCGTTAATTTGGATAAGAAAATCTTCACATCACTGTCTTAAGTTTCGTCCAGCTTGTTTGTATTTTGATTGAAACAATTTCTGCATGAACGTAGATTTAATGGAAAATGTTATAAGTGCGCTCTAGCGCATGCAATGAAATTACAATTTTATGTGCAAACTGAAGTAAGGTATAATGAATGATGTATTCTTCCGCGTTTCCCTTTAAAGTAATCGGGATCGAGATGTAATAATTACTAACACTTCCTTCTGATGATGACGAGCCATCAAAGACTGGCTTCTGCTAGCAGATAAATAAACAAGTAGAGCTTTTTTTAAAAAAAAAAGCTTACCGTCTTTAGCAACAACCATAAACAGTAAACTGATCTACACCTATCAGGCCGTATTATTCTTTTGAAATTCTTGATTTTGTATTTCTACATTAGCTTTTTACTGGCATAAGCCCTACCACGGTTGCCGCTCTGTCATCTCCGTAAACTTTGATTGGCTGAGAACTTTTGGCAAACCTCGGCTGATTCCATTACCTTCTTCAAACAAGAAAGGGGAAAAGACTAAACAAATTGTAAAGCCTGCAAGCAATAAAAATCAAATTTCATTTACAATGAAATTAAAGAGACCTTTTTAGTTATTGCTATGTAAAAAAAATATCATGTAATTTAGAATTAATTACTGCTGATTTTAATTTGTTGTTCGTTTTGTCATTTTTTTAAAAATTGAAAATCTTGCAAAATTGTTCAGTCGTACGAAAATTAGATCATCAGAAAGTTATTTCCCTTGCCTTGAACGGTATTTCAACCAATGAAATAATTGAAAATGTTCTCATCATGCAATTTCTACCAATCACAAAAGAGAGGAAGTGCATAGTCCGAAGACTGTAAAAAACTTCAACTATATAATACCGTCTTCCAAGGAAGACGGTAATAAATAATTTATGAAATATCAAAACTCGGCCATAATATAGGTTCTTTGATACGATTTTGTGCAAAATAGCATATTTTAAAATACACATTGATATGCATCTTCTTAGCGGATTTTTTTTAAAATTTTTGAACAGTTTTCAGCTCAGTATATAGTGACCACGTTGACTTTAGAAGGCAATGTTTTATCAAGTAGTAGGAAAAAGCGCAAATATTTCTGTGATTTATCGTTTCTTATGATAAATCGTGTGCTTGTAAAATATTTTGGATTCATTTCATTGTAGGGATCACAATAAAAGACCCAAATTACGGTGCATAAATATTCCACTAATTCTTAGAGTGACGATTGTGTAATACGTAGACGTTTCCCCCTTTATTTGGGGTTCGCAAGTGTATACATGTATTTCATTGTTTCTCCTATGGATCCCGAAATGATTATCACAACAGGTTTAGTCTGTCGTAATTTTATTTCCTAATTAGTACCCTTTATAATAATAAGTGGATTTTATCCGCTTCCAAGGATAGTCAGTATCAACGTGTGATCATGGAGTTGACATTTACAATTCATTTATTGATTTCAAATAGTCAGGATGCGTAAACAAGTTTCTACTTTTGAGTCAATAAATGACTGACAAAATTAAAACATGTACATATACGAACCCACTGATGGGCTCTATATTTGATAACAAAGATGTCATCGAGACTATTGAACGTTTATTGAAATTTAACGTCGCTGATGCATGTACATGAAGTCCAGAGCAGGTGTTTTCTTCTTCTTCTCATATAGAAGTTTTTAAAATAAATTCTGCTTCATAAGAATATAGATTCAGAGCAGTAATAAAAGAGCACAATAAGTTCCCAATGGGATTTCTTACAGTTACATGTAGTTTGAAGACCTAGTCTCCAAACAAGCAAACAACAACAACCAAAGTAAAAACAAACATACGTTGTTTATGAGAAACTCAAACATCCTTTAAAGATCAACTTAATATTACCCGTATATGAAGAATCAGAGTGATTTTCAACAGTAAATTTGTTGATGACCGATCACATGGTTTTATGTTTTAGTTTTTGACCCATAACGCTACAGCTCCCGTAATGCAAAAAATGCATTTTTCACGCTTTTTCTGCGCACTGTTGAGGAGAATTTCTAGTTTTCCAGCATTGATCAGTATCTACTTTTCACGCCTTATTTCAAACCCATGTTGTATTCAACCTGTGTAGTTCATCCACCTCCCAACCCTTTATTGTCCTCTCTACAGGCCAATAAACTCGCTTATTTGTAATTTTCTGCCATGATCAGACTAAAAAATCAAAACACAAGCGAGTTTATTGGTCTCAGGAGACGACTAAAAAGGGTTGCAGGGTGAATAAATTATACAGGTTGGTTAAAGAATGTGTCTAGAATATATGAGAGTGAAAGGTAGATGTTTGACCAATTCTAAAAAATTGGAGAAATGTTTCCCCAACAGCGCACAGAAAATCCCAAACCATAAATTGCATCTTTTTCGCATTACAGGATCAGTAGCGTTTTGGTCAAACACAACCAGTGTATTTGCAGTTGTACAGTTCCGCAGCTTGATCACAAGATATAAACATTTCCTTTCTATTTTATTTTGTTGAAGACGCAGTTGTGTACATGTATCATATGAAAAACCCCGCCCTACCCCCGGGGGCCATGATTTGAACAAACTTGAATCTACACTACCTGAGGATGTTTCCATATAAATATGATCAAATATAGCTTTTCTATTCTTGAGAAGATTTTTTAAAGAATTTTCCTATATATTTCTCTGCAAAACTTTGGTCGGCCATTGTGGCCCCATCCTACCCCCGGGGGTCATGTTTTGAACAAACTTGAACATACACTACCTGAGGATGCTTCCATTTAAATATGATCAATTATGGCTTTGTTATTCTTGAGAAGATTTTTAAAGAATTTCCCATATATATTTCTATGTAAAACTTTGGGTGACCATTTTGGCCCCGCCCCACCCCTGGGGGTCATGATTTGTACAAAATTGAACCTACACAACCTGAGGATGCTTCCATATAAATATGATCAATTATGGTTTTGCTATTCTTGAGAACAAGATTTTTAAAAGAATTTTCCTATATATTTCTATGTAAAACTTTGTTCGGTCATTTTGGCCCCGCCCTACCCCTGGGGGTCATGATTTTAACAAATTTGAATCTACACTACCTGTGGATGATTCCATATAAATATGATCAATTATGGCTTAACATTTTTATTGAAAATTCTTGAAAATTTTCCTACATATTTCTATGTAAAACTTTGGTCGGCCATTGTGGCCCCGACCTATCCCCGGGGGTCATGATTTGAACAAACTTGAATCTACACTACCTGAGGATGTTATTTCATAAGTTTCATCTTTCCTGGCACAGTGGTTCTTTAGAAAAAGATGTTTTAAACATGCCACCAAATTTTCATTAATTCCCAATTATCTCCCCTTGAATGAGGGCGTGGCCCTTCATTTGAACAAACTTGAATCCCCTACAACCAAGGATGTTTTATGGCAAGTTTGGCTAAAAATTGACCAGTAGTTCTAGAGAAGAAGTCGAAAATGTGAAAAGTTTACAGACAGACGGACAGACAGACAGACGGACGCCGGACAAAATGTGATCAGAAAAGCTCACTTGAGCCTTCGGCTTAGGTGAGCTGATAAAGTTGATACTGAAATTTTAAATATTTTCTGATGAAAATTGATCGGTATTCAAGTTCAATGATCCATAAAACAATACAAAATAGGAGCAGAGCAAACACGGGCCTTCAAAACATAAGAGATGTGGTCAGGTACTATGGAGGAGTAAACATCCCATGACGACCGGTCACACCCGCCGTGTGCTCCTTGTCGTGATCGGAAAAGTATGTGTAATAGTGGTACTTTTATGCTATTTTAAATATTATGATATTCAAAATTGATGTATAATTTAATAATTATACATTTATGAATAAGTCACAACTGATTTTAAATAAAAATACATGATTGTATGAATCTGTGTGTCTGTCAATATTGACCAAGATGAATAATGTATAAATCAAATATTCAAACTATTCAATTAAATAATTTATCAACTAAAAAAAATTAAATATATTAAATAAATCAAACAACTTGAAATAAAATAAACAATCAGTAAAACTTTGGATCCACCCATGCTACCTCTAGTACACCTGTAAGGGTACATGATCGTGAGTAGTATTCATCCTACTACAATTTCATTGGTCTAAAATTTACCTACAAATTCCTGACATTCAGACAAAGACACTTTTCAGCTTGACTATGCATGAGTTTACATGGCATTGTAAATGATTCTTAACTTAAAGAAATTTGACTGACTGTTTTTATTTATTATTTGTACTCTGCTGCATCTTAATTAAAGAATTTGTTCCACAAATAGGGCTATTTTCTTGTATGATGACTCCTTGAATAAGCCAATGTGTAAAACGAACCCGCAGGTGTTTTTGTGTATCAACAACCCCTGTAACATATGTAGTATGGAAATCGCCAGTCAGCATTTTACTCGATAAAATTTTATATGCTGACAAAGTCAGTAGTATCGATTTCAATTATTGTAAAAGTATTTTTCACTTGCTGAATATATATCACATGTTACAAAAAGTATGTTCGAGTTTCTCCTTTACAGTAAGTATAATTTTGTAAGAGTACATAAACAAGCATGGTGGAGTATTTGCTGGATCGGACTCTGTATCTTTGTATTTGATACCAGGCGATATGGTTGTGTAGATCGAATTCACTTTTGGTAGCTAGTTAAAAAGTGTCAATGACTGACTGACATTCTCAGAGAGTGCGTATAGGTTGAATATGGTCCTGGGGCTCGTAACATAAAGCTTGCTAAGTTTTTGACTTAAGTAGGGTCGTAAGTACGTTTTAGGCACAATCTTAGGACCTGTCTAAGTACTACTTAAGTATGTCTTAAACCGTAACATAAAGCGAACTAAGCTAGGTCTTAGCTAAGTCAAACTTATGTTTATAATATGTCATATGAGCCAACCTATGTTTTTTGATTTTATATAGATATATTGCTAAAAGTGATTCGGTTAGGGTTTTAATTCATTACATAATGAAGTTGACGTCCTTGCCTATTGGTTTAAGTTATGTTAGATTAGATTTCGTATTAAAATTTATAATTATGTTATGAATTAATCGGAATGTTTGGAAGCAAATACCGCACGGTCAGAAAGTGGCGAGTTGTGGTTCATTGTAAATTTACGGCAATTATTTTATCACCTGAGATGTTTTCAGTTTTCCTTTTGTAACTCTTTTGTTTTGACAAATGTTCACTTACCCTGTTATTATCGCAGACAAGAAAAGATAATCGACCGTCTATGTACTTAAATTTGAAACTCTAAAGAGTTCAATACATGTTGAATCCCCGCTATGTATCAGGCCATGCATGTCAGAAGCAAAAACTGCAGAAGTTTTATGATATACTGTCATCATCCTCTTTCTTTTCTGTTTTTAACAAATCATTTTAACTCATTTTTTCAAAACGAACATACAGATCCATGGTTTATTACTGTGTTCAATTTACTTCTATAACCGAGGTCCCACTAATTTCAGACGTATCCCTAAAATTAAATTTTGTATTTACATGTATGCTCTGTTGGGAGTGATATTGGAATCAGTGATCAAACCCCCCCACCCACCCCAACGAAAAAGTAAAATTCTTAAATCGGCGTCAAATAGAGATAATTATTTTCTTTAATGCATAATATGAACAGAGGAATATTTTAACATCGAAAGTCAACATTAAATAATTATAAATATATGTACATGAAAGTTAAGATATACTTAAGTCACCTCTACCGGCCGCCTAAGTTCTGCTAAGATTACCAAATCTTAGCACGCTTCTAGTTACGGTCTTACGTTTTAGACTGTACTTAAGTCCTACTTAAGCACGGTCTTAGACTTAAGTAGCCTTTATGTTACGACCCCCTGGTTTTTAAAAAGAAGACTAGAAATACGTTTTAATGGCAAAGCATTCACTGTATTTGGTCCAGTATTCTGAACCCGAAAAATTAAGTTGGCTTTCATGAAAATGGCGGACATCCCATTTTTCTAATTTTCTCTTATTGTCGTGAATACAATATCTCATTGATCGTGATACAGCTAAAATTAGAAAATTATCGCTAAATTAATCAAACGTCGTCGTTTAAGTTAAAAATGGTGTTAATTTCATGTCAGTAATTAAATGGCGAACGCGTGAATTTCTCAAAAATAATAAGCTGCTTAATTCTGAATTGTTGTGCAGAAATTAATAGAAAACAAACTATTGTATGCGTTTTAAAGATTTAATAAAAGAATATTTAATGGTTACATCGTAGATTTTAAAAAAAAAAACAACCTTATTTTAGGAATGCTTATGTTTAAATTTCAAATTAAAAACCGATAATCCAAACATACTTTTAAAAAAATTGGTCATTGGCTCTAAATCCGTGTCTACTGTTTTCGAACTTTAAAAAAAATCGGAAAGAGAAAAAATTTGTTCACCCCCCCCCCCCCGTCGATTCTTTTGACACGACCATACACTATGCTAGCAGAATAGTGTGTATCAAGCTGCCTTGTAAATTTTTAGAGTTCCAACAAGGAAATTGTTTTGTCAAGAGAAGTGTTGGGATATTTGAATCTAGATCAAGGTCAAGATACTCAAAGATGGCATGGACTTTTGCAAAGATCAAAGTTCCTGACTTACACATATATAGCAAGTAAAATTGAAGCAAAGCATTAAATTGGCTGCAAACAAAATTTTGCATTTAAAATAGTACTTTCACAATTCAAAAAGCATCTATGCTAGGAAAGCATATGATATTCAAAGCTGAACTGAATAGTGATCATTTTTATTTCAGACTGCCTTCAAAACAATATTTTAAAAAATTAAATATATAGACATTTTAGTGCATTTGCTCATCAAATAGATTCATCGATGTAATAAGCTCAATGACAAATGATAAGGACTTATTGTAATCAAAATGAAGATGTAGGCCTTTCAATATGAACCATGTGCTAATACCCTGCATCTTTGTCACGTGATAATGTCATTGGTTTCTGCAGAGTTGGCTTTGTTGCAAGGCGCTGTGCAAAATATAAAAATATTATTCTTGTGTCATTCGCAGCAGTAGCATATTCAAAACATTTTTTACAAGTTGAACAACTTTTCAGTTTTTATTAACCATGCACTTTTACGTCACTATTATCCGTAAAATCATGAAGATTTCCTTTCATATCTTACACACTCCCAGGCCGGGGAGTACCTATTGTACACTCTTTTTGTATAACCATAAATTGTCAATTATCTGATGAGAAATGATAATGAAGTTGATACATAATAGCAACAATAAATATTTAGTTTAAAGAATTTTTAAAAAAAAATTTACTCATGATTTTATAATGTTATCATTTAAAAATTATTTTACTGAACTAATACATAAATAACGTCTCATTTCCCCATGTGCACTTTCCAACACAACCACAGATAGCTGCGGCCGATAATAAAGCTGGAATAGAGAATATTGGGGCTAATAGTGCTTATTCCAAATTCCAAAAGCTAGTTCAACAGATGTACAAAAGGTTCAAAGAAGTCAGAAAATTTAAAGGAATGGTATTGGATGGTCTACAGAAGATGTTGACGTTGGAATACGAGATGTTAATGAAAGTGATTCAGCAGTTTTGATTTTTAGTGGACAGGGATTGGTTCAGAGATTTTAGAACACATTCATATATGAGGACTTTTGGAAACATAATTAAGTGTTTTGTTCAATCTTTTTCCAGAAAAAAAAACTTATTAGCATAAAATTTTTGATCAATAAAGGAACAAAACAATATGATCAGCAACGCTCAGAACAAAAGGACACGGAGCATATAGAAGGGTTGTAGAAAAAATAAAGAAATTCCTTCTAACTTTGCTTCCTGAGGAAAAACATGTTACCCTGTCTTCTCTAACCACCCATTCAGAAAAACATCGATACCACTCGCTGTGTGTGTGTGTGTGTGTGTGTGTGTGTGTGTGTGAAGAAGAGGAGAGGGTTAAGACTTGAAAACTGTATGGAGATCCGCACTTTTATACAAATTGAATAAAAAGGGTATTGGTGGTAACTTTCTCAAACTTTTAACAGACATGTATTCGAACACATACTATTCTTGTAAAAAAGACAATCAAATGAGCGAGAAATTTAAAGCAAATAGAGGAGTCAAGCAAGGTAATAATTGAAGTCCAACACTTTTCAATATTTTTGTTGATGATTTTGTGAATTATTTCAAGAATGTAAGTACATATCCTGCTTATCTAGATACTATGCCAATCAATCATATGTTTTTTGCTGATGATCTTGTCCTTGTATCAGAATCAGAAGTTGGTCTACAAAATTGTATAGATATTATAGGAAAATATTGTTCAGACTGGAAATTGTGTGTTAATATGGAAAAAACAGATGTTATGATTTTTTCAAAAAAATCTGTTGATGAAGCATCATTTAGATTTTATTATAATCACAAAATGATTAACATAACAAATGAATATAAATATTTGGGTGTTGTGTTTAGATCTGATGGGAAAATGAAATTTGCTGCTGAACAGCTATCAGAACGTGCTAGAAAAGCATATTACGCTATTAAATCAAATTTTCCTGCAAATGTTAATTTTTCTGCTGAAATTATGTTGAAATTATATCAGTCAATGATAATACCAATTATAACATATGGATCTGAAATATGGATAACTGACTTTAAATGTAATTTAATGTCTTCAGACCAGTTTCCTTTTGAAAAAACACAGCACTTGATATTTAAAGATATACTAGGGGTACACAGAAAGGCATCAAATCTTGCTGTTTTATGTGAGTTGGGTCGTTTTCCTTTGTACTATTTATGTTATGAATATATGTTAAAATATTATATGAGACTGAAGGAAATGGAATGCAACCATGATTATAACAATTATTTAGTGGTATCTGCATTTAAAGAAGACAAAAATCTTGTATCTAAAATATCTTGGCAAAAGAAACTGTCTTCATTACTACAAAAATTAAATATTAGTTCTTTGGAAATATCTCACATAACTTTGAAAAACAAATTTACAAGAGCATTACCAAAACAAGATATATGAACAACTGAAAAAAGTTAGCAAATCAGACTCTGGAAAGTTAGCATTTTATAGCAAAATTGTGAATCAAGATGAATACAAACTGCAAAGTTATTTAAAACTACCCCTGAAGAAAAGTTGTAGATCTTTATTAACAAAATTAAGGATCAGTGCCCATCCACTATATATTGAAACGGGTAGATACTGTAAACCCCCTATTCCTAGAGAAAAATGTTTATGTTACTCATGTAAATTGTTTGTTGAAGACGAAAAACATTTTGTTCTTTATTGTCCAAAGTATGATCAATATAGATGCAATCATAATGATATATTTAATGTAAACACATATACTAGTGATAACCCCATTAGAAAAATTGTCAATCCTACAAATATTTCAACTGCTAGAAGGATATGTTGTATACTTGAAAAAGTTCTTGAAAAAGTGCTTTGGCACCAGAAAAGAAAGTCAAAAATGAATATTAATATTGAAAAATACACAATTTTGTTCACCTCATATTTCTCACTTTGTATATACTTGTATTAATTGTGTTAATTTATGCTATGTTATTCATGTTCATGACTGTATGCCGACATGGTAATTGTCAATAAAGTGAATTGAATTGAAAACTGAATGAAATGTAGGATGATTTTGGTAAATTACTAAATAGTATTTTGCGCGAAAGGGGTCAAGTGAAGAAACAGACTCTTGTTCTTCAAGTTGATTTATACTTGACTATCCGCGTGCAAATCCAATTCTGAGATTGATCACTATTCGTTACTTGTAATTTTTAAATTTCTAGAACACTTTATCTATTTAGACAGTGTTCATGTCTTTTTCTTCACATTTCACTAACCTTCTGGCGTAATTCGACAGACTTCATAAAACAAATAAGGAAAACGAAGATTTTTTTTCGCCAGTTCAAATGTCATGGGTTCATTAAAAATAATACTTTTATGTCGTCTTTTTCAACTATAAATGTCGTGTCCAGCGGGACTATAGTTTAAGAGGAAGAAAGAGGACATGTTTTCGTAAATGTTCAATTTTTGACACTGTAAGGGTTGTCTGTAATTGAAAAGTTTGAAATCAAATCTTTGCTATGAATTGAAAATACACACTATATTTTGTTCATTTTATTTTAAAAAGTAATTTTTATATCAAGTTAGCCTTGTAAAAAGTGTGTAAAATATACATGTACCTCCCATTTACTTGACAGTCATTTTATGTTGCTCTAGAATTATCAATCATAAATATTCTATTAATATAATTGTTAAATTCGAAATCAAAGAATCCATGAAATACTAATTTTATTTTCTCTCAATATGATATAAAACGATATTAGAAGTGCAATAAAGAATAAGATGACCTCGCCAATTATAAAATTCTTCAGTTTTTGTCTTTACCTTCAAAATGAAAAACGACAAAATAATGTATTCACAAACCCATACTCTGCATGTGTGAAAAAAAAAATCATGGAAATAAACTTACATACATTGTACGTCTTATTCACTTCAACAGTTCTTTGCTTACTATACTTAAAATGTACATAAAGGAAGGAACAGTTATTATTAAGGAACTCCCTCGAGAGAACAATACGGCGCGTGCATCGGCGTGTCATGGAACAAGTTAGCCGCGAAAACGACACGGTTTATGCATTAACCACGTCCACTAGAACCTGCGCGCCCGCATGTGAAGACCCGGGAGAAGCTATTTACACCACCGTGTATATTTCTTGTTTTGTTCCGGGAGTTCCTAAAAAATGCACAGGACTGTTGTTTTTTTAGGTAATGTTTTTTATATAAAACTTTCCCATCTCTATAAACTGTTTTATTAATTTTCAAAAGAAAAGTTGACAAGGTTTGTTAGTTCCAAAAATTTACATATTTGTGCAAAATTTCTGTAAATGTTTAAATTTTCTTAATAACACATTGTTATCTAAATACTAAAAGTATTGACAATAGCCACATTTATTTATTATTTCTCTATGTAAAAAATATATTGTTGAATTTATGTGAAGTTTCTTTTACCGTGTATTGTCACAAAGATTTTATCACAGGCAAAGTTAATAGTTTTCGGCCTGTCAGTTTGGGGGTTTCGGACATAACAATGAAGGTAATTGACGTTTTATTAAGAGAATCTGACAAAATGTCAGTAATCCGGTGAGAAATGAAAGGTTTGTACATGTTGAAGATTGGACCTATTCTTACATCATTTACATGTAAGGTATCAGCCACAGTGTCAGTAAAACGCCTTTACGTTCATAAAATAGCAGTAATACATGTATCTTGTTGATAAATTTTGAATTTACTATGGGGAGGGGTGGGGGTTAATGCAAAAATAATAACATGAATAAACTTCTAGTAAATTCAAAATTTACAACATGATAATAACACGTTTTTGAAGCATTTTGCATAAAACACTGATCGATAAATGTCGTGAAATATTTCACAGTTTTTTTTAATTTGGAATGTATTATGATATATCATTGCAAATAAAAATGTGATTGAACTTTCGTCAATAATAAGAAAACACATCTAAAAAGACTTGCATTTTTTCCCTTTATCGATCAATTTAGGCGTGGTGGTTTTGTTGGTTTCGACTGCATTGTCACAGAAAAATGGCGCGGTTTCCATGACTGCATCAAGCTCCGGGGTGTCGTCTGCAGTGTCTGCATCCAAAGCCAATAGATCAGGTATATTTTTAAGCATTCCAAGACTTACAACTAAACCTAATTCTCTAACAAAATCTAATCAAGAGGAAGTCACAGATGTTCCCGAGGAGCGGGAAATTGGCGAGGATCCGACAACCTCGGCTGATGGTTTAACTCAAAGGACAGAATCCAACTATGGAAGTAAGACGGCGTGTGACTGTAGACATTCAGCGTGTGACTGTAAATAGACAGTTTAGCATGCCAGGATTATCCTCTCCAGTATTTAAAGGGGTGCATTACTACAGCCTATGGTATATCCCATATATATGGTTGTTATATCCGAATAAACCTTTATCTTGGTATATATATATATATATATATATATATATATATATATATATATATATATATATATATATATATATATATATATATAAATATATATATATATGATTCGCATTTACCTTAAGCGTGTTTAAAGAATTTCATATGTAGTTAAAGAAATGCATGGTTTTCATATTCCCTTAAACTTCAGTTATAATTAAATTGGTTTTCCTTAAGTTATAGAATTTGAAAAAAAAATACATTCATTTTATAAGTGTGTTTCCTATGTGATCTAAAGTGATTTTCGTGTTGGGAATGCATGTTGTATGTTCCATTGTTGTACATGGTTAACCCTAAAGAGTGTAAAAAGACATTTGAAAGGAATCATTGTTGTACCCGCCTTTTGCATGATATTGCCCTTCCTCACCCAAATGAAGTTTGGATTGAATTGAACGTATTTTAATGTAATATATGTATACAATGGGATTGGGCACAAGTTCTCAAAACTTATTTAGTTTGGATCAATCTGGATCCATCACGTTGTTTAAAATGCTTTTATTAATCAATATTACACAATTAAGTCGAAGGAATTTCATCTCCCCATTGTCTTTATTTCAAAAGCCGATCCTATAGAGCAACATGATGCCACCACGTCGATGCCGCAACAGTCATAAAAACAGTCAACAAAACAGATAAAAAGGAAAGCTGCAGCAATTGCCGCGGCGGCAGTTGCTGCAGCAGCAGCAGCAACTCCTCCAAAAGCAATCCGACGACCAGCGCCAAAACCTATAGTACCACGTGATCCTATTGTGCATGCACGACCTCCTGTCGTCAAACCAGCACCAAGACCAACTGTACCACGTGATCCAATTGTGCATGCGCGATCAACAACCCCGGAACCAAAAGAGGTTGATGTTGAAACAACTGGGTCCACATATTATAACAGCAATTACTATCCTGATTACTACAACTATAATAGTGGTTTTGACGGTAAGCTCCTCTGCTTGGGAATGCTAGCATTGTATAATCCAATCCACACTTTGCAAAAGTTGTGTCACTTTGCAGGGTCAACCAAAAGGTCGAAAGGGAAGGAATTGACATTTCTCCTCTTAATGCTACCAAACATTTGGGCGTGCTACAATAAATCCACTGTCTTTAATTTTTTTTTCTTTTGATATATGGGTACCCCAGCTTGGGGCAATCAATATACAAGATGCACAGAATTTTTCCAGCCAGATGACAAAGATATAATCCAGGAAACTATAAAGGCTACTGTGAGAATTCTATGGATTTTTCCCCAAAGATGGCGGCAAAGGGACATAACTTTTTAAAAGTGTGGATTTTTAAACTATTTTCTAACACATATACTTTATTAAATGAATGTGAAAACTTAAGATCATCACTGGATATTTCATAAAGATAACAACATTAATTGATTAACATTTTAATTTACTTCACACACTAAGTATCATTAACAAGAATGTAATTTGCACCAAGATTGCTAACATGCACTGTCTTCCATATGAAATAATAAATGTATTTGGTGCTTGCACATTAATGATATTACTGCTAACAGAATAATATCCAATGTGTAACAATTCTTATGACATGGGAGTTTGTCCATGTAAACTTTCTAACAGGAAATGATCGTAGTGGCAAAAACCAAGGGGACAACACGTGTCCAGTTTTCAAAGAAACAATCATGGAGCACCACATTATTTTACGGCATGATGGATGTGAAATGTAGGTTGCTGTATTTCTAAAACTTTCTTTGTATGCATTATTCAACTACATTTTTATGTAAAATCACACTAAACGGATGTAAATTATTATTTACCAAAGCTTAACCAAGTTATCTGTATATTATAGTTTTTTTTATTGAATATTTATTCTTATGCTAACTTGTAAGCAATATTAATATTCATTGTCAAATGTTATTAATCATAGTTTCAGTAATATTGAAAGTATTTCTACACATCCATCCCTTTAATGTAGCGGTATTAGTAATAGTTTATGAACCGTAATGGTGCGTTCAAATTTTTTACCATAATTGAAACAGGTAGACGTTACTCTTCATTATAGTAAATACTAGTGTTCATGTAGTAACGCATGTTGTATATATGTTTTTTGGGCAAGTGAGTTAGTCCTGTGCGTAACGGAACTGACATAATTTGCATCGGGATCGACGTCGGAATCTTGCCTTGTTTTAAAGAAACGCTCTTTACGAGGGTAATGCTCCGCTATAAATGCGGTTAGAAATTTCGCAATATTCATTGCCAACAGATGGTACCTCATTAATGCCGTAATGAAAAATTAAAGTAAATGTGTTTCTTTGATATATGAATTAAATGAACGAGATATGAAAATTTCTCTTTAGAAGTTACGTAGAAAAACAAATGTAAACTATGAATTAATATGGCATGTGGGCGTCAATGAGCAAGAGCATCCTTATTTACATTTTTATTTAATTTCACTGCAATATTTTTTTTCAAATTATTAATTCAGTAAAGAGCAAAATCCTGGAAATAGGAAACAACTTCATAAAATTTCATTCTGTCATTAGCCCACACAACTGTTAAGAATCATTATTTGTTTAAGTTGTTGATAGATTCCACAGGATGAAATACTGTGATCATAGTGGCATATATATAACACTACTGCATTGAACAATGAAAAAAAACTTTAATTAAATTTGTCTTATATGCGAAGTAAGCATTCATTAATTTATTTTAAAACATATTTGACCTCTTGATTATAATTTTATCAAATTATGATATGAACTTACAATGTTCCTGACCCTCGTATATTGTGGACTTTTGCTTTTATTCATACTTTAATTTATGCATTCTGCAATCAAATATCTAACAGTTGCCTAATAATTAAGCAATAGAAGGTAAACTTATTCTTTGTGTATCATTTCAGCATTCTATCACAGGATGATGCTATTCGATGGTTTGGCAGACCGACGTAAGTACATCTAAAAACACGATTAAGCTCCCATAACAAAGCAAAAAAGGTTTTATTTCATTCTTAGTTAAGTCTTAAGGATTCTCTCTACACTGCATTCAGGGTACATATATTTGCGTAGTTAAACTGATCCATCAAACGATATATAGAATAATTTAAAGATTTTCTAATCAGTCGGTAAACCAAAATAATTTTCCCAGGGTGCTGGGAACAGCTCAATGTGTTCTTTTGCCCGAGGCTAATGGCCAGGCCACGTTTCTATCCATAGGAAGTATTTATTAAAGTTAAGTTTTGTCAAAACCCCTGGGATCTGGCCACAATATACTCGATATGTAAATAAAACATATACATGTATGCGCATTGTTATTTTTTCTAATTAATTACCTGTTTTACCAATTGCAGAAGGCCGCTAGTGTACTCAAGGAAATACCTATAAGGAACTCGAATACATCATAATTGTTCACCCAGCAAAGCTATCATCATTCCTATGTACATCTGCTGTAACATGCTTTAATTACTAGCTATAATAAACAAGTTCATTAATGTGCATATGGTTTAATATTCATTGTTTTTATGACAAACATCAATCATGTGGGAGTATGGAAATACCGGGAGATCAAAATACAACAAGCTGTATGTCCATTGATTTTGTGTACATGTATATTGTTTATAAATATTTACATTTGCTGATGTCTGTCCTTATATAACAATGATAATGAAATTGAAAATCAATTTTTGATGACACGTAGTTGCGGTCACATGATCCGATTTTCTTGCATATGGAAAGCAATTTGAACGAGCCATCTGGAAGTTCAGATTGTGACCTCACATGACGTCGTAGATACGTTATGTTGCATTACCATAACAAAGTCTAAATAGTGCCTATTTTTCCTTGTCACAGGAAAAAAATTGAAAATATAAATATAAGAAACAAAATATAATTTTTTAGAGTTTCATTGGGAATGACATGAAGTCGGTACGTGATCAAATATACTACAACGCCCTTTGGGCGTAATAGAATTTGATAACGTGACTGACTTCACGTCATATCCCAATGAAACTCTAAAAATGATATCTTATTTCTTAAGTGAGAATGACAAAATCTCAAAGTATTTAAGACAGTCAAAAATGCTTAATATGAAATTAACATATAAATCAATGTTCTTGGTCACCTGTATCACTCGATCAAAATGCTATATAGACTTATTACTTCGTTTATTCCCATCATCCCATTCCTCTTGCTTTAATTTTGAAAACGACTTTGCATCTCTCAGTTTATTTCAGTTTCAGTTTCTTTATTTCTTTAAGCCAACTGGCTCATCAGAGAATACAAACATAATAATTATAAGAAAAAAACATACAGAGATAGTGAACGTGAAGAACACATACATGGAAATAATACTATACATCAATTTTAATTTTTCTTAACATTGTTGCAGCATTCAAAAAAATTGCCCAGATTTAAGGGATCTTTAATATTATTGGAACTTAATAGCTGAATTATTTTAAAGACACTTGGCTTAGTATAATAATACTGGAGTCGTGTTTTATTGAGTAAAATGAACAAGTTTCAATTTGAAGTATTGGTATATAGATCAATAAGGATGGTTGCAGAAAGGAAGAATTTTGAACATCATAGAAGGTTTACAATTTGTTAATAGTTTAACAATTTTATTGCTTGTATCATTTGCAATAAAAATCGGCTGAGTAATTTATACAGAAAACCAGGTATCAATTTTTTTTGGTATCATATGTCCTAAAAACTTTTTTAAACAGATAGACTTAAAAAATTATGAAGTAACTGAAATTACTAATTATGAACTTAAGTTTTAGATTATATGAAATATGATTTTTCTAGCACACCAAAATCTGACTGGTTTTGAAAGCATAGCTTTAAATAGATTTAAGCAAAAAAAAAAAAAAAAAAAAAAAAAAAAAAAAAAAAAAAAAAAAAAAAAGAAAAAAAACCCCACACAAAAAACGGATATAAAAGTACTGGGATTGTTTGGTCCGTAGTAACATCGTATATGATGTAAAATTATATATGTTAACTGGTTAGAAGTATTTTTATAGCGCCATTTTCAGAAAAATGAAACAGAAGCATATTTAGTAAATATTTTACGAGCTTGACTATGACTACGCTCGTTTATGTCCGATTTAAATTTAAAAAAAAAACAATAAACTGTCGTTTGTTTAACAGCTTGATACACATGTCCTTTTTTTTTCTTTTAAATATCCTTTTCGTATTTTATATCAAAAATATCTATAAATAAAACATTTATTTTTATCATTTTAGTCAAAGAATAATCACTTCAACTAATTAAAAAAAATTTAATGATAAGCAAAAAAAAAAGAGTTTGAATGATACCTGTATTTTGTTCCTCAACATCTCCGGTGTTTTCGTCACTTTTTGTCAACTCTGACTTCGAGATATCTAGAGTCCATATACCATGACTGGTAAATCATCTTAGTGATAATGAAACAAATCAAAGTTAAGTAGTGTATATTTAGCGTAAATGCAAGACTAACCTTTATTTTGATAATTCTATAATTTCCTGTGCACCTGTCACGTGTATTGGCGAGTGGCTTGTTCTCGGAAACTAACTTACCCTACTTTGTTTCGAATGTACGTACAATATAACACTGATTAAAATGACCTCTGACATCGGTCGTTTATATTGGTGTCACAGATTTCTATTTCCCTATCATATTTTTCATAAAATAGTAATTGATTTTTTTTTTTACATTTATAGCAATAATTATGTTCTTTGCCTTATTTCTCCGTGTTCTTAAACAGAAGCTGTCTGAAGCCACCATTGACAACGTATTAATTTCAACGACATCGTTGAATTTCAAGGCAAGTTTTAGTTTAGATGAAGACACAGGATGCCATTGTTGAAGTACTAGTACTGCTGGTTAAATCATTGTTATTATTAGAAAAATGTTTCTTTAGAAGTAAAAAAAAGCAAATAATAGACTAGAACAATAAAAAAAAAACCTTGAATGTTCCAAAGAACACAACAGTCTATATATCAACGTTTTGTAAATTAAAATGCATTGTAGCAACCGCTAATGATAGAACTTCACTTAATGATACAAATATCATAAAACGTTGCAATGCAACGCTTAGTGTCATAAATCATTGCATTAATAGTTGACATGCTCAACCGCTTAGTGATATAATTCTTTCATTAAGCGGCGATTTAGCATTAGCGGTTGAAAAGGTCAACCATTAATGCAATAATTTATTACATTCAGCGTTGCAACTCTAAAGGATATTTGTACCATTAAGCAACGTTATATCTTTAGCGGTTGCTACAAGGCATAGTAATGATTTGTTTATGAAGATATTATGAAATGGGATTTCTTAACTATTTTCTGTATCTCATCGATCTATGTAAGACCAACAATTGTTTCAGCGCGAATTTTATCGAAATCAATGAATACGTTATAGTATTAAATGTATGATGTTTTGAATTTTCTTTAAGAAATTTGTTTGCTTCGTAAATATGAAAAATTCATCATTTCATCGGTTTTATTCTTGTACAATAATTTTTATAAATGTTTATATCATACCGAGGGTACATTCTAATCTTTCCGAAAGGTATTTGATCTTTTGGGTTATTTTTGTAATGCATTTATTTATCTTCAAGTGATACAAGTTTGTTATACCATACAAAATTAATTGCAAATATTGCATGACTCAAATTAATTTCCAAAATTATTCTGTGCTATTATACATGCATGAAAAATGTGAAACAATAGAATATTTGTTGTGGGAATTTGAACATGTTAAGACTATTTTTGAGAATTTTGCAAACTACTATTTCGATAAAATCCACACCACTATCACTTTTTCAGAAAAAGAATTTTAATTGGGCTCTGTGAAGAAAACTGACAAGCTTAAAAATATTATTACTTTACAAATAAAACATTATTTATCTGTACAAATGTACAGAAACATCACCTAAGGTGGGTTGATATCCTCTATTAAGACAATGTACGAATTACAAAAAGAATATATCTTATAAGAATAATGAAAGAAAATATTTATATGAGAGCTGGAAACCTATGACAGATTCATTTTTATGACCCTTTCTCTCCCTCTTTCTCTTCCCCTCTCTCTATTACAATGTTTTATTCCTTTTGTAAATAAGTTTTTGAAAATGCAATAAAATTTGATATATGTTATGATTTATGTAATATCTTTTATTATTATCTTAATGGAATAGCTTATATCGTAATCGATGTAATATTAATATTATGTATTTAAACAGGTAAAAAGTATTACTACACATGTAGCTTCATTTTCAGGAAAATGAAAAAGAAGCATATTTAGTAAACATATCAGAAGCTGGACTACAGTCGTTAATGTAAGTGTTTTAAAAATGAAAAAATGAACTGCGGTTAATCTTCCAACTTGATATGTATGGCCAATGTTTTTTAAAATAAATATACTTCTCGTATTATATATCAAAATTATCTATAAATAAAACATTAATTTTTATTATTTTAGTTCAATAAATGAATAATCACTTCAACTCATTTTTGTTTTTGTTTTTTATTGATAAACAAAGGAACTTTGAATGATACCGGTATTTTGTTCATCAACACCCTTGTTTCCGTCACTTATTGTCAAGTCTGACTAATATGGGGTATCTGGAGTCCATATATCATGACTGGTAAATCATCAAAGTGATAATGAAACAAATCAAAGTTAAGTAGTATAAATATATAGTGTAAATGCAAGACTAACTTTTATTTTGATAATTCTATGATTAACTTCCTGTACACCTGTCATTTGTATTGGCGAGTGGCTTGTTCTCGGAACCTAACTTACCCTTCTTTGTGTTGAACGTAACAGTGATTAAAATGACCTTTTACATCGGTAGTTTATATTGGTGTCATAGATTTATACTTTCCTATCCTATGTTTAATATAAGAGTGCATTGATTTTATACATTTATAGCTATATGTTCTTTACCTTATTTCTCAATGTTCTTAAAAAGAAGCAGTCTGGAGCCAGCAGTGACAGCGTATTAGTTTCAACTATATTGTTGATTTTCGAGACAGGTGTAATCTCTATTTTGGTATTTTAAAAGCTTGCCAGACAGCATAGTAGTCACCCCAAATCCATTCTGTTGTTGAGATGAAGACACAGGATGTCATTGTTTAAGTACTTGCTGGTTAAAGGTCAAATATCAAGGAAATGGATATATTTGTATATAATATATGTTGTAAACAATGGTTAAAAAGAAGGAATTACAATATTCGTTTAATTTTAAACCTCGTTCTTTTCTTTATTTACCTGTTCAAATATCGCTAAAAATAACGTTCATCAATAGACTTACTTCCCCTTTTTGTGACGACATTAGAGACACTCGACAAAATCTAGTTATACATAAGTATAGTAAAAAGTGCTCTTGATTATCTAAAATTATGGCAAATTTTGGGGAACAGAAATGTTGATATATCAGAGTTATGCGTAGATCTGTCTGTTAAGAATAGGCTTTGTATATTTGAGTCAAGAAAGTACGCAAATTGATTATTCTTCTTCGACCGATTCTGTTTCGTCCGAAGCCGGTATGGGTGAAAGTGGAAATTAAATAACAGAACTGACAAGGGATCATCGCAGAAGATAAAAAATGTTCATACATGTAATTTGTATTTAATGCCTTTTATTGAGTGTGCTCAATATTTCCGCAAAAAATATTTAATTGCGGAAAATTGATTTTATGTGTTGTTTCTTATTCATCATATAGGACCAGGTCTTTTACATTGTGAAAAAGTATAGATTCATAGGAATTCTTTTTTTTTTTTTTACATTCCATAGTCGTTTGAACCAGGCACACAGGTCGATTTTTTTTATGTTAAGTATACTATAATGAGCAATGAACGGAACAACAGAAATTACGTCATCGTCGGATATATATCATCCGTGGGAATCCGAAGATGTAGATATCACAGGTGCTTGGACCCCCCCCCCCCCCCCCCCCCTTTCGGTTGTTCCGTACCCCAGTGGGTTTTTTTTACTTTAAAATAATATTTTTCTATGATATATTCATAAAGTATTACAACCGAAAAATCCAAAATTTAAGGGGAAAGAAGGCTAGTTTAAGCCTTTTATAAATTCATACCCTCTGATACTAAAACAGAACGTTCTGTTTTAGTATCAGAGGGTATGAATTTTCCACGTCCCTAAGCACCTGTTGTAACTAAACATTTATCTGGAACCTTTTTAATTTATGCGTAACAAGTAATTTTTATTTTCCCCCCCCCTCCCGAAGTAACATTTCTTTGTTGTCCCCCTCAGTGGATATTAATTGCTTCATACAGGCCTGAAAATCTTTATCACAGAGCGCTTTCATTTTAAAAATATTTTAATATGAATTATTTCACCCTAATTTAGTTTAGAAAAAAGAAAACAAAATTATTTTTTTAGTATACATTCTGATTTCATATGCTCTTGTGGTAACTATGTCAAGACGCCAGCACAAGAGAAAATAAGTGCTGGAGGAAAACAAAACTGCGGGCAGAAAATTGAGGAACAATCACTTGCGTGCATGAAGACTGAGGTTTTATTGTTTGAATAAATATGTAATGGAAACAATTTTAATATAAAAATTTTCTAGAAAAGGGACAACTGGAAGTAAATGAACGCATTCTTGAGTAAGTATTTTCTGAGACAGATATCATGCGCGGATTTAGAAGGGGGGGGGGGGGTTCCGGGATATACCCCATCCCAACTGAGATTTCTTTTTTTTAGACACGATAATTTGGCAGATAATCAATTCCTTGTCTATTATACTACACCTTACGTTTTTTGTCAGTCAAGTTTTAGAGATTGTTCCGTCACAGTACATGTTTATGAAAATTGCTAGTATTTTTTTTTACTCCAGCATGTTAGAGGTTTACGCCGAAATACATGTACTTTTGACTTGGCGCCGCGTAATGTTCAGTCATGTATATGTACCGAGTGCATGCTCTAATGTAAAGGGTCAATCTCAAAAACTTGACAAAACCGGAAAATATAAAATATCGAAGTATTGGTATGACGGACAAGGAATTCATGTATATTTTGCTTAGTTTTATTTTCAGTAGGGGTGAAGGGGCAAAGTACATGAACCAATCGTCATGTACTTGTGACCTTGTTGAATACTGTAACAAGAATAAAAAAAAAACTTTCCCTCAAAACAGTATTGCGGCTATAAATACCTAAACTGACAAATTGAAAAATGCAATTCAAATTTGAAATAAATTCTTGAGATAATTTTATAATTAATTAAAATGTAGCCTTGACTGGTCTATGTAAAATGTCGCTTATATTTATAGTGTTTCGTGTTTACTGGGCTCAGAACCATCTCTTTTTAAATTGAATGTCCATGTTTCCCTCAATTTCAGGTGCGTAAGAATTTGAATGTATACTTATGTCTTGTTCCGATTTATTGGTACAGTTAAAAGCCCACATGGCAACATCTCGCAAATAATAATATTCCAAACACGGCAATATAGCATGCACTTCCTATTTCAGGCTGTCTCTGATGACGTCACGCAACAAGGGAGATAAGCGATTTACAATAAATGATCCACTTGTCACACTGGTAAGTTTAAACGACTATTAGTGATGGAAATTGGTGACAAAAAAATAAATAGACCTCAGAATGTCATTGATATTGCTCTAGAGGCTGAAAATAATGAATAATTATGAATTTTCACAAAAATATTATACTTGACCTTTAAGGTGAAATATCCCTCTGATAAAAGAGATAACGTTTTGAAGGCACTTTCCCAAGTAATTCAATGAATTGCCATGTCTGATTTTACAGATTTCGTTAATAAGGACCATTTTATAGTCAACTCAATCAAATATATTCTGTCGTACAGATGCTGACTTATAGTTCCTATTGTCAATATTTTTTATAACAATTTACGTAACATGTTTAACTATATTTATTCACAGGAGTCGGCAGTTTTATCAATAAACTAAAAATAAAGTGAAAATCAGTAAAATCTTAGCCATGAGCTTCGCTCACGAAGTGAGCGAAGCGAACAGGAATGCAACGCGATTTTTTACAAATCAGCTGTCGCGACGAAATTGGATTTGACCTGGCAATAAAATCAATAACAATCGATATGATTTACCTCAAACAATTAAACCCTTACTAAAATTTCTGGGAATTCGACCTCTCGAGCTCTATATCGGTACTTTATTCTGATTTCTGTAAACATTCGTCTTACCGAGAAGCCATGACGTGACGTCACGATTTGCTCCGAGACTGCGAAGATTCTAAATATTAAAAGGAAAACCGGAAAAGATATATCCGTATATGAAGAAGTATAATGGACCCGAGGGACGAAGCCGTTGCAAAGGCTTTGGAGGGCCATAGTTTTGTTTTGACAGGACAATGTGGAACGGGAAAAACATATATTTTGAGGTAAACATGTTGATTTGAAAAATATAGAAGATATAATGGAAAAATACCTGGAATGATGGAACAATCACCCGACTATACATTTCCCGCGATTTTTTTTTTTTTGGTTAATGTTGATAGATCTATAGGCATCTTAATTGTAATATTTATAGTAAAAAATTGATATAATTAAATATGAATAACAACTTTTTTAATTGGAACCATGTGTCCATGCATCATATACTATAGGCACCCAGCTTTCTACCTAAATCATGAGACAAAGTTTTAATTTCACACTTTTCATTAAATCAGCACATTGAACGCCCTGCAGGCACGTAGCAACCGGGGGGGGGGGGGGGGGGGGGGCTGGCCCCCCACTTTTTTCGCCAAGATTACCTTTACTATAGAAAATGTCCCATTGAAAAGATGGTTGCCCCCCCCCTTTTTTCCATAATATATTCATAGCAAGGAGATATAGGTAAAAATTGGTAGTCAAAGGAAGTTGGCCTTGAAAAAAAGTAAGCCACTACCCCCCCCCCCCCCCCCCCCACCACCACGAAATAGGATTTGGGAGTTTGGGCAACTTTTAATTTTTCTTTTTTTTAAGGTAGTGATCTTTTATATATTGCTTATCTATCTTACCAAGTTTCATATGATCATACAACTCCATGGCCAAATATTATGGAAGGATTCATAAACGAATTCCTCTTCTCTTCGCTTTTAGAGACTTGTTTCTGGTGGTGTTAAGTGGGCATGGTGTTGTTGCAGAGAAGAAACTGGCTTTGTTGGAGGAGTTTGATTTGTTGGAAATGGTGCACTGTCCTAGTATAATTGCAGTATTTGCAGGACCATACTGAGCAAGAGTTGGATTAGTGTTCATTCCATTTCTTAAGCCCCTCTGTTGTCCAAAGAGATTCTCAATAATGTCTGAATTAAGAAATCCAGGATTAATGCAATTTTGTCCAGTCAAAAACAACTTACAGAGGGATACAAAACCCACAATGGAAGAGTTTATGTCAGTTCTTGTCTCTGCGGTCATAAGATTTTTTGATGTCACATGCATAATGGACTTGTCGACAGCAGATTCCCAAGATAAGAAGAACTTAGCAACATTGCCCAGTGTTTCAAACTTTTTGTCTTGAAGAGATGAAATGGGTTGGTTTATAGTGCAGAATATATCAACTAATTCTGAAGTATTTTCCAAAAGTTCAATGCTGGATGCCAAGTTTTCTGGATTTTGGAGGGTTGTTTGGTAGGCCTTCATCAGGTAGAGCATATTCTTATTCAGGACTTGAATGGCAAGCTCATTCCTCATTTTACTGGAGGGCGTTAAATTTATGTGCTCCTCAGTCAGTTTGTTGTGTACTGAAAATCCATTCTGGAAATTGAACTTGAAGCATTCTTCCCAGTGTTCCCAAACTATGCACCTCTCATTCAGAAGCAAGTATCTGCCAGGGCCTGTTCTGTTTTCTAGTTTGCTAGATTCAATATTGTTGCGAATCTTCTTAAAAACATGCATGATATCTTGAATGAAGCACATGCTGTGCTGTTGGAAGAAGATGTCCTGAAAAACCCAATTGCTGTTGATGGGATTCCCTGAAAACAACATGGTTGCAAAGGTACGGTTTGTTGAAGCACCATCTGTCATGACGTAATCTACAGTTACATCCAAATCATCCAACAGGTCAACACATTTCCAGAAAGTGTTGTATAATTGGTGGGCTGTTGCAGGATTGGATCCAAAATATACAACTGGCCACCTATAAGACATGGTGGAAAAAAATAATAGGTTTGTTGTCTAATACATTCAAGGTACATTTGATGTAAATTTTATACCTGGTCAATAACATTTAGCCAAAATTGATAATAATAATAATATAGATTATGAAATTTTGTGCTCTGCCCATTAATTTAGGTTATACAAGAATGTCATTTCATAGACAAATTTGAGGTAAGTAGGTTAAATTAAGATTAGTTATTGTATCAATATTTTTACCTGAATCCAGTTAACCCGTGGAAAACAAACTGAACAGCGTGGGTTGCTAGGTTGATTTTCTTCTTCCCCGAACAGATGACTTCTATGTCGTTGTTGGTCTTATCCATATCGATGAAACCGACCAAGTTCCAAGTATCACCAGATTTGGTGATGATCAAATCATCTTGGATGGTCATTTCATCAATGATGATGCCCCCGTGTCTGCCAAAGTCTGACACTTTCTGTCTGTCCATCTCCTTCTTCATCCAGATCAAATTGGATTCACTGAATCCTGGAATTTGCTTAACAGTGTTCTTGTAATACTGAAGGAGTCGTTTAGAGGGGAGCTGTACAAAATTAGATTTCTTCAGGTCATCATAAGCTTGAGGAGAGCGTATATACAGAGTCAAGCACAAGCTGATAATCTTTGGATCCCATCTCCTTTGATGAATGTCCAGATCTTTTTTGCAGTTTTCTAGTTGAGATTTTAATAGCAATACAAAGTTTTCTGGAATATCTGTTTTCATCACAAAATTCAATACTTCTTCCATGTCTTTTTGATCATTTGCGTTTAACACTACGCTCTCTGTCTCAGAAGTAGAAATCTTATCACTGTTTGGAGGTTTGGATTTGATTATCTCTGTTGTAGCCTTACAGACTTTTTTGTTTTCTTTATTTTCATCTTCTTCGTGTGAATCAGAATGCTTGTGTTTCTTCTCTCTCTTCTTCCTGGCATACAAAGAATCACTACATGTTTTACAAACATTCTTTTTTGCTAACCAGTCAAGAACTTGTTTGCAAGTTTCTGATCTCATGATGCAGACTTTGTCAGCACTAAAGGAATTTGATAGGGTTTCCTCCTTAAAGCTGGGTGTAAAATAACCTCCATCTTTAGGTACCCCTTTACACAATGAAACAGCGGCAATTAGATGCATGAGTCCATTTATGCTTTCCTGAGTAATTTGGATCGGAAATCCAGCAGACAGCTTCACATTAAAAAATTTCAACCAAGTATCTTGTGCTTCACAACCAACAGTACAATATTGCTGCACACCGTTGATTACAGCATCAATAGGACATTGGAAAGTAAATACTGGTGCTGTTTGCATCAGGACACACATGCTTGGCAACAGAAAATTGGTTTCACTCTTACTTGTTTGGAAACGAGGGCCAAGATTTGGGAAAATATGCTTTCTTTCTCCTTCTTGAAAGATCTGTTTGGTTTGTACTTCAAAAAGTCTCATTATCAATTTGCTTAGAACATCTGTGTTTGGTGCACTAATTGCTGTATTTTGTTTGAAGAAGTCCGCGCAGGCATGGTGAATATCATAAAGACTTGTACTCATCCCATCATTTTTTGTTTCAAAGTTTACCGCCAACCTGCAATATGCATAAAACATATTAGATTTATACATGCTTAATTGTGATGATCAGTGTACTTTTTGGGAGTGGGGGTTAAACTATTTCTAAACTTGTTTTTCAGCAATAAAAAGCATTCATGAATGTTGTACTGTATTGTATCGTGTAATTGTAAATAGCTGATTGGAACCAGATTACTAATAATTTGACTTTTTGCAGGAAAATTATAAAGGAGCTTAGTGTTCAAAAAGTGATTGGTATTACGGCAACCACAGGAATGGCCAGCCTGCAGCTTGGGCCCCAATCAACAACTCTCCACCACTGGGCCGGAATTATGGATGGCAGGTTTTCTCTAGACAAACTATCGGAACTTTTAAACAATGACGATAAATTTGCAGAGGCAAGGAGAAGAATATACCAAACACAGTGCCTAATAATTGATGAGATTAGCATGCTATCAGCCAAAGTTTTCAATATGGTGGAGTTTGTTTGTCGTCATGTCAAAATGACTGACAGAGTATTTGGAGGAATGCAAGTAAGTAAAAAAAAAAGCAAATTCAAAGAATTGTTGTTCCCTGCCCTCAGTGTTTTAGTGAATGGGATGCCATTATTTATGACTTATTGTGTCAATTATAAACACTCTATCATATGTTATTCTAAAGTAATCAGCAAAGTTAAAATTTTTGAAAATTAGGTCAGACATAAAATTCAAGGTCAAGGTGTCAAAAATCATAGCACGAATGGAAACACCTTGTCACAGGTATTAAAGCACTTGTCAAATATGAGTCTAGCCCTATCTCTTCTCAATCAAAATTTATGAGGAAAGGAGATAAAATTTTTGAAATGTAGGTCAAACCAAGTTCAAGGTAAAAATCATAGTATATTTAGAAAGGTGTTGCCAAAGGTAATATGCATGATTAATTTGAAATCCTATCTTTTCTCTTTCAAAAGTTGATACCAATTCAAATTAATGTTAATTTCTTTTAAAAGTAGGTCAAACTTCAAGGTCAAGGTTTATTATTAGGTTTCATGGTGTATTTAAATCAATGCAGATCATGGTCATGAAGTTTGTCACTTTTTTGTAACTTCAGGTCATAGGATGTGGAGACTTCAAACAACTTCCACCTGTTCCGAACATGAGATATGACGATGATGGCAGCTACTGCTTCCAAAGTGAAAGATTCTTTTTGTCATTTCCTCATCATATCAATATTACGGAGGTATAAATCTATACAAACTATATACAATTTAACAAACATGAGTCGATGTGTATTAATAGCATTTTGTAATTTCATTGATTGACCAGTCATGAATGCTTTAATATTTTAGGTTGTAAGACAGAGTGAGTTTCTTCTGATAAAAGCAGTGAATGAGCTTTGTGATGGAGCTCCATCAGAGGAGACCATGCAATTTTTACACAGCTTAGACAGGCCTCTCGATGTTCCAGATGAAGAAGTGACCAAACTATTTGGAACTAATTTTGACACATGTGTTGTTAACCAAGATATGTTGGAGGAGTTGCCGGGAGAAATGTTTTGCTTTAAAGCACAAGATGAAGGTACTGAAAGGAGTTTTCAAATGATGTACAGTGAAACTTGCATTTTTTGGCTGGTAGATAATTTGTAGTCTTAATATAAATTTTCTTTTAATACTTTTATGTAACCTAAATATGCAAAAAAAAAAAAAAGAAAAGAAAAGAAAAGAAAGAAGCACATGAATTTATGAACTAAAATAAATTTTTCCTAATGATTTACTTTGACTACTTGTATGCACTTATAATTTTTATGAAAGATATTTACATTCTACACACATACTATGCATGTAGATCATAAAACATTATAAACATATTATTGTTTTTTACATTTAATTTCAGGTGAAACTAAACTGCTTCGAAGTTGTGTAGCTCCAAAGAATCTTCTTCTTAAGGGGGGACCTATGTCCGAAAAGTCTTTGTGTGAAATTTTCAAAACTTTGACATTTCTTTCATGGCCACTTGCTCTTAATTTTTAGGTATTGAAAACAATACCTTTATTTGCTTATTTTTACACAGGAGCACGTGCAAAAACAGTGTGAACTGCTAAAAATAGATTATTTTCAGACATTCTTGTTTTACTCCAAATATGCGCTAAAAAGAACCAAAAATGTCAAATCACAATCGAAATCAACATGTATTTAATTTATATGACTTGTATCTTTAAAATGAAGGCAAATTCATTATAATTCATCTCGCATGAAAAATTATAAAGGAGCACAATGTAAGTATCACGTATTTTTTACAATTCCGACATGCATAACAGGTAATATCTTAAAAAGTCTTTGTGTGAAAATGTTGTAATAAATATTTTTTGAAAGAAGTACCCCTCTCTTTAATTTAACAAAGAAAAAAGTATACCTTTATTATATAATAAACGAGAAATACGTTCTCTTCTGTCATAAACATTGACCTTTCTGCACTAAAAAAGGTAAGTTAGCACTGACAAACATCTGAATATAAATCTATTTTGCAAAAAACGAGTATTTTGTTTTGATAAGAAATAATTTGAACAGATAAACTCTTTTCTTCTTCATTCTAATCAGTCAACAACCAACACCTAATAGAACCTAGGAATGACTTTTTACAATAAAATCTACATACACTATAAATCAATAAAATATAGGTACAAGTACATAACTTCTTTTTAGTTTTATCCAGAAAATACAATTAATGGTAATCATAAGATTAAACATATTTCCCTGATTAAAGCCGCTGTCTTTGCTGAATTTTATCTTATAAATTTTGCATTTTTATATCAGCATATCATGGAGGTATATCTTCACAACTGAAATTGCTATGAATTATCAACCAAAGGAAGAGAATTCTAATATTAACAAACTCCATAAATCAAATGAAACTGTTATAAATGATGAAAAAAAAATCCTTTTGTAAACTGTGTACGTTATTGATTAATAACAATGTTATGCCTATAGTCACAGTTGCAAAAGTCAGCGGGAAAAAACAAACGTCGCTATTGTGACGTCACATAACGCTGCTTTGACGTAGAACGAAAGGTCCCCCCTTAAGGAAGGAGCCAAAGTCATATTAATCAAGAACATTGGAAATGGGCTATGTAGTGGACTGTGTGGAATTGTCGAAAAAATTGAGAGGGGTAGTCCACCTATCATTAATTTTAACGGTAACCTTGTAAAGGTGGAAGAGACACGGTTTGAGATATTTGACACAAAGCTTCAGAAAACTTTAGCATCCCGGAAACAGATTCCATTGATTTTAGCATTCGCCCTCACAGTCCACAGAGCTCAAGGACAGACGCTAAATTTCGTTGAAATCGACTGTTACTCATTCTTTGCCCCTGGGCAGATGGGAGTGGCGGTCGGGAGGGCAACCAACACCAGCGGACTGCGTATTGTCAATTTGAACAGCAAGGCAGCCAACACGAAACATCCAGACGTTGTTTACCAATTTTACAACAGGCATTTCACTGACTTTTCTGAGGATATGTTTTGCTGCAGTAAACACAGTGCCCCTTTAACCACTGTTTCAGAAGAAGACACAGACCCAGGCCCTTCAACTGCTTCACTGAAGACAGAAATGAATGAGGAGCTGCCCTCAAGGACACAGGATCCTGGACCTTCGTCCCACAGTGTTGATGAGGATTTGCCACAGTTAGAGTCACCTTGGGATTTTGGTCATTTTATTACAGAGCATGAGAATTTACCATTTATGGCATATTTCAGTGAACCATTCTTCCATTCAGATTCATTTAGAAAACATGTTAACTTTCTTTACTTCAAAGTCCACGCACTAATAAATGAATCTCCAAAATCTTCACAGCAATGGATTCAGATGTACACCAAATTAAATTCATTCCTTACCAGTGTTCAACATATTTCCTCACTGAAAGCATTGTTTCACACAGATCTTGTCAACAAGCAGCAAAACAAACTTTCAACGAAAATCGTTTTTTGGTTGATGGACAAGGAAATCTCAAAAAGATCAGAGACAATCATCAAAAAACAGACAGAAGAAACTGAAAAAATGGAAACTTCTTCAGATAATATATCAGCTGTAGGGAAGGGTAAAATCCGATATATAGCAGGAGCTTGTATCCAGAGAATAGGAAAAAGAATCCGTGAGTCGGTACTCAGAAAAGTTGGAAAGACTTCGAAGAAAAGTAAAATTCTACGGAAACTAGAGTACAAGAAACAATCTTTGTTAAAGAACTTCCGAGTAAGTGAAAAAGATGTAGATGTTAATCAGGACAGCATGGCAGAGATTGAATTTAAGCAAGGTCCGTCAAGAGGGCTTACAATTGTCAGTGACCCTGTATATGATTTTTTTGTTCTGTTAAACTCTGTTGTACAAAAAAATCTGACCCCAGAACATTTTCATTTATATCATGAATGTCTCCATAAGACATGCAGAAATGCCATAGATGCAGATGATGCCCTGGCAGAGAAATGGATTTCTTTGTTTGAAAATGCTGATGATAATGAGATTGAAAATGAAATATTCATGACTCTCATTATGGAGCTTTTCCAAGATGTTACTGAGCATTTTGTTAGAATTTCTTTTGTTGATGCCCTACAAAATTTCAAAAGAACAGTTCCAAGGAAAAAAAACAGGCTCTGAGAACTAAAGTCCAAGCACTTGGTGAAAGAGACAGTTCGAAAGCGAAGAAATCTAAAGTCACTGTTGACACAGTAACAAGTGAGAGTGAAATCTACATATGTCATGTATGTAATCAGGAATGCAAATGGGAACCAGCATTGACTCAAGATGAAAGTGTGGCATGTGATAAGTGCAACTGCTGGTTTCACTACAAATGCGTTAATTTAAAGGGAACTGAGAGTTTTCTGACCAAGCAAAATTCCACCTGGTTTTGTACTGGCTGCTCAAAGAAAGGAAAGGGCCGTGGAAAGGGTAGAGGAAAACGTTCTTAGTTTGGTAAGGAATTCTCAGAATATTATTGCAAAGGAGCAACTTGTATTTGGTAAAATCAGATGTGTTATTGATTTGTGACAGTTTGTTTATGCCTGTGTGAGAAAGTTGCATATTGACATGTCTATTTATAGAGTGTACTAAGGATAGAAAACAAATATACTCTTGTTTCCTGTTACCCGACCTATCCTACATTTTACCCTCCGACCCTAAAAGTTTTTTTTTTATTATTTGGGATGGGGGGGATACTTTCCTGAAATACTAAAGTCGACCAACAATATTTACAGAACTAATTGATACATCAAAAGTGTACAGGATACCTTTACTTTATAAATCTTTATTAACAAACTTGCATTTTAAACTGTTAACATAACTGTTTTCTTGTTATTACATGCTATATGTTCTGCATTCATTGAGTTTTTAAAATGAAATTTTTTCTCAAAATAATTTTTATTCCTACCTACCTACCATATTGGTCAGGGGACAGGAAACAAGGGTATATTTTCTTTTTTTATCTAAAATTAATTTTATTTTGATATCTGTATTAATCTATCAATTACTTATGCTTTCAAAATCAAAGGCAGCAATTGAATGGTTGATTGATATGATGATTATGAAAAAAAACAAGATGTGTTTGTGAAAAGTTATGCACCCGGTGAGAACAAAGTTTGAAAAAGCATATAGGTCACAGTCAAGGTCTCAAGGTCATTAACCTTGGTGTCATTTGAAATAACTTGTTTCGTGGAGCAACAAATACCAAATGTTATGAAGTATCTATCAGAAGTTCAGAAGATATGGTGAAGGTTCATAAATGCTATTATTAGCATATATGTCACAGTCAAGATCACAAGGTCATTGGCCTATCACAAGGTCATTGACCTGTGTGTCATTTGTAATAGCTTAATTAGTGGAGTATGCATACCAAAAATAAAGTCTCTATCTTTCAAGGTTTAAAAGTTATGATAAAGGTTAAAGTTTGCAGACAAAGATGCTATTTTTAGCATAAAGCCACAGTCAAGGTCACATGGTCAATCACCTTGGTTTCAAGAGTTCAGTTATAGCACAGGGGCTTGTGTAGAGTCAATAAATCAGTAAAAAAAATTAGTATCTTGGATACTGTATAGGATACACTTGTCTTTTTTCTCCTAGATACAGTGTACTAATTTTTTTAACTGATTTATTGTCTCTACACAAGCCCCTCTGATTATAGTGGGGTATATGCATACCAAATATTAAGTCTCTGTTTTTTATGGTTCAGAAGTTATGAGGAAGGTTAAAGTTTGCAGACAAACAGATCAGACAAAAACAATATATGCCTCCGATATATTTGGGCGCATAAAAAACATTAATATCTGAAATATGAATATCTGCAATTTTCTATTGTTCATAATGATGTGAACATATATACATACCACTAAAATAAATCAATATTAATTAATCAAAATAATCTATTAAATATTTAGAATTGTAATATCATAAAATATTTACCATAAAGCAGCTGCGAAGTGGTTAGACATGACGATATCTCTTCTAGGAATAAATCTTCAAAAATATTTGAATTTTCCCGCACTCCAAATTACTTCCCTTTGTTTTCAAAACTCATAAATGATAAAATAAAAAACAAACCCAACATTGACCTAGATTTTATTATGATAAATTATCTTTTGATTTTTAATGACATTAAATATGCTTCAATATTTTTTTTTACTTGTAAAATATAACTTTTAATATTTAGAATCTTCGCAGTCTCGGAGCAAATCGTGACGTCACGTCATGGCTTCTCGGTAAGACGAATGTTTACAGAAATCAGAATAAAGTACCGATATAGAGCTCGAGAGGTCGAATTCCCAGAAATTTTAGTAAGGGTTTAATTGTTTGAGGTAAATCATATCGATTGTTATTGATTTTATTGCCAGGTCAAATCCAATTTCGTCGCGACAGCTGATTTGTAAAAAATCGCGTTGCATTCCTGTTCGCTTCGCTCACTTCGTGAGCGAAGCTCATGGCTAAGATTTTACTGATTTTCACTTTATTTTTAGTTTATTGATAAAACTGCCGACTCCTTCGATTTATTTTTAAATAAAAAATCTTTCTATGTTGTATTGATGACCAAGACGCAAAATTACGATATTTACGACATAGGCCTAAGAAAGTCGACAAGTGAAATCGACATGATCGAGAGGGGAAGAAGACGGGATCGCCCGTTTCAGAGCGACAGGAATGCCCAATGGCACTCCGTTAAAAGAGCCAACCGACAGAAATTTTAAAACATTTAAAAAATCGCCGATATCATAATCAGGCCATGTACATTCTCGAAAGCGGCGCCCCAAACATACCAGCCAAGAGCGCCGAAGTGTGTTGACGACGTTCCAGTAGCAGTGGAAAGCGAAAAATGTAGGTTTCCAATGCTTTCAAACTTATTGAAATAGCAATGTTTATGCATTATAGATACAAAAGTTTCAAAATACCTAGTATACTGTCACATCTCAAACTGAAACATAGCATAAACATGTTAGATTCTACATACATCTGTACATGTACGGAACGTTAGGCATATTCGTGCAGACGACAGCATTCGTATTATCCTTTTTATTGCAACTTTAGCTCGTAGTATATGATAAATTTCCTTTGATATTGTTAATGCAGAATATCTATCCCAAATTTATAGACATACCGTACGAAAATAATAATCTAGCATCTATAATTTTTAGCTGTTTACATTCGATAAGAAACAGCAGTACTGTAGGTCGCTTCAATATATGGCGGCCTATGGGAATTAAAAAATGTTAATATTTCTGAAACATAATAGAACATAGAAGTTATTTGATTCTAAACTACAGGCGTGGGTTCATAAAAACAAAGTTAGATAGACAAAATAATGATTTTACATTTTTTGAACAATGATATTACCAGTAATTATAATCTATTTTTTTCTAAAATAATTTTTTCAGGTAAGTCTTGTCACAAGAATCACAAATGAAGAACTTTAGAAGAGAGCAGGGTTTTAGAACCAATTAAATCAGATGGAGAAAACCATGCAAATCAGATTGAGAAAGTGGGACTGGATTTGACTAATCCCATGGAAGCCACCATCTAACACCACAAACCAGGACCCAATCCTGAACCCACAGGGCAAGAGAAAGAGAGGACATCTAACAAACTATTATGAAGTTTTATGTGTTAATTGATTACTTTTTGTTCATTAAAAGCTTTTCTTAACAAGATTGTAATTATTACCTGAAATTATCACACTAATTTTGAATATTTGGTGAATAAAAACACATACTTTTAAAGCCTAAATGCCTTGATTTATTTTCATTAAATGCTGAAAAGAAATAGGGGGTGGTGATATAAAAAATATCAAAACTTTCTTATATGTGCACTAACCCCTACTTTTCATGCTATGAAAAGGAGCCATAATACCTAAAGAAAGTGTACAACAATTTTCTCAAAAAGTTTAATTGTAGAAATATGTTTTTCTTTTGTTTCTCGAGCAATTTTATAGGGAAAAATTTGCCTAATTTTGACACTGGTGAACAACATTTTTGAGCACAATTTATTTAATTGGTATTTATTTGCTCATATTTTGCTTTAATAATCAACTTTGCAATAATTTCAAGTAAATCTAATCAAAATTAAGTTTAAAATTGATTGTATTTATAAGTTTATGGGGTATTTTATGGACTAATAGGTTTTTTAATGAAATTTCCCATGCTGTATTTTGGCCTAAGTTCGATGGGTTGAATCTCTCTTAGATGAACACTAACATACACTTTTCTTGTCTTTAAATTATTCCTTCGATATTACTCTTTCAGAAAAATATAAGCACGTGGAAAGTTTAATGCACGTTTTTTTTTCCGCGTATCAGCAGAATACATCACTAATTGATATTTTGTTTCACTAAAAATATTTTCAAGGGTGATAATGGAAAGCTTCAGTATGGTTTTTTTAATGAGAAATAGATACTGTAGGTATGAAAGTAAATATTATTTTCATATAAACATATTTCTTATTTTATTGTGAGATAAAAATATTGATCTTTTTTTTATTTACCAATCGGGTTTTCTTCACAACATGATTTGACATAATCTCATTTCTGAAAAAGTAAGAAACGCTTCATACTTCAGAATAATTTCCATCTGAATCTAATCTATTGTTGTTGATGAAAATCAATGTTTGAAATTGAAGACAAAATTTGTGAAATTTGGAGCAGAGGGAGATTTCATCTTATATCATTGTTAATAGGAGGAAAATATTTCTCTACAAGTCAAATAGGCAAATCATAGAAAGGGAATATTTTTAAAAATCATGAATGTCCCAAAGAACACACCTGTCGCTAGCTTTATAAGAGATTTAAGCATTATCAAATATTCAAATAATTCCAACGAATTTTAAATCATTATCTCAAAATTCGCCATTTTGATTAAATATAAAATCTGAATCAGAATTTTTCCACTACTTTTTGTATCTCTCCGATTTATGTAACACAACATGTAACAAGTGTGTCAGCACAAATCTTATCGAAATCAATGAATATGATATATCATTGTTATATTATATGTTAAATGTTATAGAGATATTAAATGTATAGTGTTTTGAATACTCTTTAAGAAACATGTTTGTTTTGTAAATATGAAAAAATATTCCATCATTTTTATTCTCTCTCTTTTTTTTTTTTTTTTTTTTGATAAATGTTTATATATTGAGGCTAGTTTCTAATCTTTCAGAAAGCTACTTGATTTTTTGGTTATTTATTTAATGCATTTATGTATCCTCCATGTGATGGAGAATCGTAAGTTTACAAGTTTGTTTAACCATACAAATTTGCAATTATTTACAGCTCAAATTAATTTCCGAAGTTATTCTGTGCAATTAAACATGCATTGAAAATGTTCATAACAATATTTGTTGAACTAAAATCCTTCTCCGTATAAAGTACTCCTACACTATTATCTCACTTGCTCTATGTGCAGTTTGTTTTTCAGAAACTTAAGATATTTCTTTTTGAATTTCGTATCTTCTCGTGAGAAACTTTGTAATTTCTTCAGTCAAAACTTTCCCTTTCAATCCGTTTTTATCCGGATCAGATCTATCAGGATGATAGTGGGTAACTGCTTTTTGTAAGGTTTTCTTAATATTTTCCTCGGCGTCTTTTTCCAGCTTGAATGCTTCATTTTTTGGTGGATAAGTGACATATACATATTTCAAAAACTCAATATTAGTCATTTTCATGTGTTTTTCCTTGATCCCTTCTAGTTCGCTCTTAATTTCTTCTTTAACCTTTTCTTTTTCCTTGTCTTGCTGTTCTTGTTCATGCATGACAGTTTCCTCTTGATATTTTTTCAGCATTTCAGTGCATTCCTTGTACCAATCTAAAATAAAAACAGCCAAATGTTTTGTTAAAAAAAGAAGTGGTTTTAAAAAGTAAAATGAGGTTTAGTACCAGTATGATTCAACAGAGAGACACTTTAATTCTGTTATACCGGGGTAATACTCTTACCACATGAAACGAACGTGCGGGGTGCCATAGATGCAGCCATCTGAATGGCCCTTTTAAAATACTCCTTCGCCTGAGGTTTGAATTTCAGAACCTTTGCATACACGTTTCCTATCCTGGCTAGCGATATGGCCTCTTGCTCCATGTCCAGCTCTCTGGCGAGAAGAATCGACTGTTTGTACCAGTCTATTATATCCCACACCATGTTCATGTCCATTGTCTCATAGTAACGGGTGATTTTCTCCAGTAACTCGTCTCCTGTGCATAGAACATCAAAAAGATATGAGTCTTCTATTCAACCCAAACCAGTCAAAACATTATTTAGAAGTATAAAAATACCTACAATTGTGTTTTACAAATTTATAAGCATAACTAATTCAAAACTTACCCGTTTGTCTGGCTTTTGATGATTCTGCAATGCACATGTGCATGTGTACATCATTTTCCAATACCTCCACCTCACTGAGAATATCTGGTAGTTCCTTTCCATGTTTTCTAGCCTCATGCATAGGGAAGTGACACTCGGCCATCTGATGTTTACATTTCATATAATCCCCCTTTTGCCATGCGTTGATCCCTTCATGAAAATGGTGCTGAGCAAGCTGAACATAGACATTAGCAATAACATCGGGAACAGAAAGAAGTTGAACAATTGATGTAAGGTTCCTAATCCTGCACTCAAATGAAAATTCGGAAAGAAAATTTTCGATGTCTCTGAAACATTCAACATATTTTGAGGCGATATCATTAAACCAATTACCATCTTTGCATATATTGCCTTTTATATATGCATATTGATAATTTTTCAGAGCCTCTTTAAAGTTGTGGACGATAAGTTCTATTCTAGCTTGTTTTGAAATTTGCAATTTTCCTATCCGCCATTCACAAAGAGCCAGATTTTTGGCCGCAGAACATTTGTCATCATCAATTCCGTCAGCATCAAAGGCCGTAGAACATAAAACTACAGATAAGTTATGTATTTTCTGAATTTTTGTTTTCTTCAGGATAATAAAACAAAGAAGAGCCCGTGTGCCACATCGCTCATCTGAGTAACTTTGGCCATGCTGTTACAAGAATCCCCCTTGTAATACTTATTGTACCCTTTCCCCCCTACCACCAGGGGTCATGATGAAGACAATTTAAAATGCAATTAAGAATACGAATTACCCCCAGGTTGCTTCAACATAAGTTTCAGCTTTTATGGCCCCGTGGTTCCTGAGAAGGAGAATTTAAAAGGAATCAAATTAAAACTTTTTTTATCATGGACCCGCCCTACCACCGGGGATCATGATTTGAATAATTTAGAATCTACATTACCACATAGGTTTCAGCTTTTCTGGTCCAGTGGTTTTTGAGAATATTTTAAAGATTTTTCTTTCATATCTCAATTTAAATCTTCAGTTCTCTATTGCAGCCCCGGCTACCCCCAGGGGTCATGATTTGGTCAATTTAGAATCTTCACTACCTCAGAGACATTCCACAAAAGTTTCAGCTTTTCTTGTCCAGTGGCTCTTGAGAAGAAGATTTTCAAAAGATTTTTCGCATATATTGCAATGTAAAACTATTAACATCCATGCTACTTTGGTCCCGAAATCCAAGGTGATATAGTTTGCTTACAGTGATTGATATTCCGGGCAAGTTCATCTTTAAGCATCAAAAACTGAGTCTCACAACTGCATCGCTCCTTTACCATTACTGGAGATCATACAAGATGTTGTTCTGACGAAAACGCTTTACCAAGTAAGAAGTGATGATGTACTCCATGATTTTATGTACAGTACTAGTAGGTAAGTAGTATTGCCATTTGTTCTTCAATCATACTGCCCTTTCTTAAGTTTTACATTAACTTTATCTGTGCACCACTGGAAGAGGGTGGGGGATGTTACTGTAACTTTTTTGATATCTGATGATCATTCACTTTAATATTACATAGCAGAGAGTGGAGGGGTCTAAAACACACTGAATATTACATACAGATTTTTTTAGTTAGTGCTACTTGCATATCAGGTAGAGCTGTTTGAGATACATACCTCTGATACAAGTTCCTTGCTCTTTGAAGTCTATCAATTTGGATAACATGTCCAATTCCATGCGCACATGCCGACTTGTATATCTTATTGCCCTCCTCGCGAAGAAGAGTCGATGGCGAAGCAGACATATTGAAAACACCAGTCTAATCCAAAACAATTATAGTTTCTACAATATGGTAACATCACTTTGCATTTAAACTACATTTATTTCAAAATTTATTACATAATACACATGTGGATTTAGTATGTTAAGGTCTTAATATCGACAAGGCATAAAATTTGACTGTTTCATCACTTGATTTATATCTTTTCAGAAGAGATGAGGTGGTTGTCGCTTTCTTTAAGGACAACTGATATATGCTTTGAAATAACCCGTTATTTTGGTTAAATTAAAAGTTGAGCTAAATATTTATATCGTATAAGAGCTTCCGTATATTGTTTTGGATTAAAACTTAAAAGTAAGCTGTCAACAGTAAAAGTCAGCGCTACTCGCAAAAGTCCATTAGGCCTCCTTAGCGACAGATACAAAGACAGACGCATGAGATTTACATGCATATTAGGCATCCTTAGTTCCTGACCTATCGCTTGGCGAAAATTACATTCAAGGAGTTATCTCTGAGAAAACAAATAGAAATGGAAATATTAAATAATCTCTCTTAGAAGCCATACAGAAACCTGTCTTTGACACGCACCTCCCTTTCCTTGCTTGTTAACTTCATTGTTTGATGAGGGAAAGAAAAAAAACTAATCTTTCCTTGATTATCTTGAAAATAAATAACCTGTTGACGTTCTTGACAGGTCTGAAAAAGTTAAAATAAATGATATAACTCGAAATGCCCCCCCCCCCTTCTCCCCCGAGAATCAAATGGTCTTTTTAACAAATCCTGATTGTTTTTGTTTTTCGATCAAATTAAATTCCTTTTGTTGACAAACAAGCATTATCACATTATTCAGATGTACACGGAAGTGTCAGCAGCTTACTTTCCGTTGATTTCTTAAATGTAAATTTATAAAAATCTCATTTAAATACAAGAAAGTTGTCATGCATGGATTCCACGATACGACCACGTATAAACTCGGAACGGTTACCCCTTGACAGATTCGTGTATGACTGGGAGTACTCGTAATGGTCAAGCTATGCAAAACTGATAATGCTGGATCCACCCCCTGTGCTACCTGGTCGATTTGAATGTACCAGATAAGAGGATATTACAATTGTATATCCTTATTAGAATACCCGTGACGTGCATAAATATGTTTCAATAGTTGACATTTATCAGGAAATTGTGCCCCGTTGCTTTCGAGCATAAATATATCTTCACAATCAAACTATATTACTTTATCGTCCCTTTTTCATCCATATCACATATAAGTTTTAATTAGGAAATCAAAGCTTACTTTCACATTAGACAATAAAACAACTGATGAATATTACTTCTAAAATAGCTGAGGTATTGAAATTAAGGGGAATATCCTATCTTATTTTGCTACATAAATCCTGTTTCACTTTACAAAGTAACTCACCTGTCGCAATCGCATCATCTCGGGTCTTTCCGTCAGAGGTCGGAAAAACAACCTCGAATGTATTAACATCACCGGATGTTAAAAATTTATACATTTCCTGTTTATTCAAATATTAGATAGACTGGGTTAGAAGTCCCTTCTATAGTATGTTGTAGGTAATATCATTACATTGAATAAAGTTAAACTCCATATTCCACAGATAAAAGGTCCCCATGCATTTATTTCAAAGATCGTGAAAAGGGAGGGTTGTAATGGCGTCTACCATATACATTCGAGGTCGTTTTTCCGCTAGTCGGAAAGGCCCGAGAAGTTGCGATTGTCACCTGTCGTTCACCCAGCTATTTCATCAATACAGTGTACTTTCATCTATACTTCGTGGAAGTTTAAATGAAAGTAGGGCCGTGTCTAATGGAGCGTTTAATATTATCTTTAAATAGATACTGTACACTTGTATGCTACATTATAATATTGCATTTGTTATTAATACATGTACAAGGACTGTTCGAAAATTTTTGAGACAGTGTGTATATTTTTCTTTCTAATGAACGTATTTCATATACGTTTAAAAACATTAAGAATTGATATACTCAAGCACAAGATATAATTTACAAATATTAAATTTCGTCTCTTCAGACAGTGGTATATAAATGTGCCCATGGTAGGGGTTACGAAATCAGATATTGAAAATATGTTACACTCAACGTTCAACCCCCCGCTGGACCAATAATAAGAGCAAAAAGAATTCAATTTATCTACACATTTTTTTATCAATTTTATCATGTCGCTCCGTCGAAGACGGGCGACATATTGCTATTTTTATGCTGAAAAAAATTGTTTGCGCTGGTTCTAAGGATATTATGTAGCATTTTTCATGTTTGATGCTGAATATTCCAATTATTAGGGAATGCTTGGGCACTTAAAATTAAAGACAAAAATATCTACCGAAACAAGATATCATGACACATTTTCGTGACATGTAGTAGGTGTATGATTCTTTAGGCCCGATTTCTGTGAGCGGTCCGATGAAAACAAATGGAAGTAACTTACATGTACTTTCTCTGTGTATTATTACCGTGGGTATGATTTTTCTTTTTATGAAAACGTTAATTCTACATTACTATTTTTTTGGGGGGGTGTCATATGGAATACAATGTAAATGTGTACTAGAAGATAAATGTATGGAAAAAAGACGAATAAAAATATCTTTGGCCCACGAGGGGGGGGGGGGGACTGTCCACAAGTGCCTGTCCTTTTTGCTTCTAAAATATTACTCTAATATCAAAACTACAAAACTATTAAGGACGGTTGATACAAACTTTTGCCATAAGAATAAAAAAAATAACCACTTGAGCCGTATTCTAATGAGTAAAATGAACAAGTTTCACCGCGAAGTTTTTAATTTTTCATACAAAGTTTCACAATAATGGGAATTGAAGTGAAATATATTGATATACAGATTAATAACTAAAGGATGATTGCAGAAAGGTAAAATTTTGAGCATCATAGAAGGTTTACAATTTTTACATATGTAATATTTTAAGGATTTTAATCTTGGTATCATTTGCAACAACTATAGGCCTAGAGATATATATCAATGCATGTGGGGTTTTTTTTGTATCATCTGTCCTTAATGAAACTTTTTTAAACAATGAAAGGCTTAAAAAATTATGAAGTAATTGAAGTAATAATTATGGACTTAAGTTTTATAATATATGAAATATGATTTTCCTTCCAAACCACAATTTGACTGGATTTGAAAGCTTAGATTTAAGCCAAAAACTTGAAATTTTAATTGATTTATGTACAGTGGCTTATTTCGTAAATGATGTAGTATAACGGATGTAAACAGGTGCGAAGTATTAAGTACTATACATATATTAACTTCATTTGCAGAAAAAATGAAACAGCAGCTTGTTTATTAAATATTTCATGAGTGTAAAGAAAAAAATGGTTAATGAATTATAAAGTAGTGGGCTTCAAGATGATTAGCATAAGAGAGTTCATTATGTCCTTAAAACTATATGGATGAAGAAATTATTACTACAGCACAATGGGCTAGATTGTTTTCTTAGATATTGACATTAAGAATTGTATGTTGTCATTGTTGTGTGCAAGAGCTTGTTGTCCAAAAAAAAAAAAAAAAAAAAAGAATGATTTTTAGCTCACCTCAACGAAGTTGGGGGAGCTTATTTGATACCCTCGGCGTCGGTGTCGGCGTCCCAGGTTAAGGTTTATGGAGCTTTTTTTCTTTGTAAGTAGTTTTATGCCTTTTAGAAGCATGTATGGAACATGCTTCTAAAGGTTTCATTGTACTAGATGAGGTTTCAGATGTTGCAATTTCAACAAAAGAATGACCAGGTGAATGTTTTTGAGCAGGTTAACATTTTTGGTGCAGTTTTTGGTGTAGGTCTTATTTCCAAGTAACTATAAGCCCCATGATGACCAAACTTGCATGGATATTACATCTAATGATGCATACAACCAGACTTGATTTGGATGTTGGATGTGACCTACTTTTTCCGGACGAGTGAACAGGCTAATGTTTTGGTGCAGTTCTCATTTCTAAGTAACTATTAGCCTTATGGTTACCAAACTTGCATGGATGATGCATCTTAGGATGTACACTACCAGACTTAGTTCGGATGCTGGATCTGACCTACATTTTCTGGTTGAGTGAACAGGTTAATGTTTTGGTGCAGTTCTCATTTCCAAGTAACTATGAGCCCTATGTTGACCAAACTTGCATGGATGATACATCTAAGGATGCACACAAACAGACTTGCTTCGGATGCTGGATCTGATCTACATTTTCCGTTGTATCATAACATGTTGCTCTAAAAATTAGCTAACATGATTTCTATTAAAATAAATGACGATAAGGAACATTGTCTACGTATTTTTTGAATGATTCTCGTATTTATCTGTAAAAAATGTACCAATAGAAACATCTCCATAGGTGGGTTGATATCCTCTATTAAGACAATGTATGAATTACAAAAATATATATCTCATAAAAATAAAGAAAATCATTTATGAAAGCCGGAGACCTTTGTCAGATTTATTTTAATAATCCTCTCTCCCCTCCCCCTCTCTCTCTCTCTTTGTTTTAATGTTTGTTTTCTTTTTGTAAAAAAGAAATTGAAAATGCAATAAATTAAATTAATATATGTTATAATTTATGTAATAGCTTATATCGTAAACGATGTAATATTAAGTGTGTAAACAGGTGAGAAGTATTACTATACATGTAGCTTCATTTTCAGGAAAACGAAAAAAGAAGCATGTTTAGTAAATATTTCATAAGCTAGACTACAGTCGTTAATGTAAGTTTTTTTTTTAATCTGTCGTTAATTTTTCAACTTGATACGTGTGTCCAATGTTTTTATTAAATAAATATATTTCTCGTATCATATATCAAAGATATCTTTAAATGAAACATTTATTTTTATCATTTTAATCAATGAATAATCGCTTCAACTCATTTTATTTTATTTTTATTGATAAAGTAAAGAACTTTGAATGATACCGGTATTTTGTTCCTCAACAACTCCGGTGTTTTCGTCACTTATTGTCAACTCTGACTTTGAGGTATCTAGAGTCCATATACCATGACTGGTAAATCATCTAAGTGATAATGAAACAAATCAAAGTTAAGTAGTATAAATATATATAGTGTAAATGCAAGTCTAGACTTTATTTTGATAATTCTATGATTAACTTCCTGTACGCCTGTCACGTGTATTGGCGAGTAGCCAATTCTCGGAAACTTACCTTAAAGTAGGGGCCTACTCGTGGTAAACCGGAAGCCGGATTTAGCTGTTTTTGTGTTGAACGTAAGAATGATTAAAATTACCTTTCCTATCATATCTTTAATAAAATAGTGCATTAATTTTATACATTTTTAGTAATATGTTCTTTGCCTTATTTCTCCGTGTTCTTAAAGTTTGCCAGACAGGTTAACAGACATCCCCAATCCATTCTGTTGTTGAGATGAAAACATAGAATGTCATTGTTGAAGTACTTGTACTAGTTAAATCATTGTCAATAGGAGGAAGATATTTCTGTACAAGTCAAAAAGGAAAATCATAGAATGGAACGTTTAAAAAAATCTTGAATGTCCCGAAGAACACATTTGTCGCTTGCTTTTTAAAAGATTTAAGCATCATCAAATATACAAATACGTATAATGTAATAATTATTCCAACGAACTTCAAATCATTATCACAGAAGTTCGCCTGTTTAATTATAGAATAAAATATGAATTTCTCCACTACTTTCTGTATCTTGCATATGTATGTAACACTAACAGGTGTTTCAGCACGAATTTAATCGAAATCAATGAAAACGCTATATTGTAACATTGTTATATTTTAAAAATGTTAAATGTGTAATGTTTTGAATACCGGTACTCTTGAAGAAACATGTTTACTTTGTAGACATGAAAAAAAAATCATCATTTCAGCAGTTTTATTCTTAAAAATTTTTTTATTATAAATGTTTATATTATATTGAGGGTAATTTCTAGTTTTTCAGAAAGCTATTTGATTTTTATGGCTATATTTGTAATTTATTTATTTATCTTTAAGAGATAGAGAATCGTAATTTTACGAGTTTGTTAAACCATACAAATTGTTAATATTTTTAGCTCAAATTAATTTCAGATGTAATTCTGTGCAATTACTGTATACAGGGAAATTTTCGCCCCCGTTTTATTTTCGCCCCTTTCGCCCTACCCTCATTTGAGCGAATTTAAAACGGGGCGAATTCAAAGAATACTGTATAATTTCTTCAACAAAATTATGACTGGGCGAATTTAAAACGGGGCAAAATTGTTTGCAAGTATAAAAGGGCGAATTTAACACGGGGCGAAAATAATCCTGTATACAGTATACAAGTCATGCATTGAAAATGTTTATAACAATATTTGTGGAACTAGAAACCTACTTCATATAAAGTCCTCCCACACTATTACCTCACTGACTCTGTGTACAGATTGTAATTCAGTTACTTAAGATATTTCTTTTTGAATTTCGTATCTTCTCGTGAGAAACTTTGTAATTTCCTCGGTTAAAACTTTCCATTTCAATCCGTTTTCATCCGGATCATATCTATCAGGATGATAGTGGGTAACTGCTTTTTGTAAGGTTTTCTTAATATTTTCCTCCGCGTCTTTTTCCAGCTTGAATGCTTCATTTTTGGGTGGATAAGTGACATATACATATTTTAAAAACTCAATATTAGTCATTTTCTCGTGTTTTTCCTTGATCCCTTCTAGTTCGCCCTTAATTTCTTCTTTAACCTTTTCTTTTTCCTTGTATTGCTGTTCTTGTTCATGCATGACAGTTTCCTCTTGATACTTTTTCAGCATTTCAGTGCATTCCTTGTACCACTCTAAAATTTTAAAAACCCAAATATTTTGAAAAAAGGGAAATATTTTTAAAACGTACCATGAGGGTTAGTACCAAAATGATTCAACATAGAGACGATTTAATAATGTTATACCGGGATAATACTCTTACCACATGAAACGAACGTGCGGGGTGCCATAGCTACAGCCATCTGAATAGCCCTTTTCAAATACACCTTCGCCTGAGGTTTGAATTTCAGAACCTTTGCATACACGTTTCCTATCCTGGCTAACGATATTGCCTCTTGCTCCATGTCCAGCTCTCTGGCGAGAAGAATCGACTGTTTGTACCAGTCTATTATATCCCACACCATGTTCATGTCCATTGCCTCATAGTAACGGGTAATTTTCTCCAGTAACTCGTCTCCTGTGCATAGAGCATCGAGAAAATATGAGTCTTCTATTTATGCCTAATCATGTGTTGTAAATTCAGAAATGTTCAACTCAAACAAGTCGAAAAATTAATTAGAAGTATCAAAATTGTGTTTTACATATTTTCAGGTACAACTAATTCCAACATTACCTGTTTGTCTGGCTTTTGATGATTCTGCAATGCACATGTGCATGTGTACATCATTTTCTAATACTTCCATCTCACTGAGAATATCTGGTAGTTCCTTTCCATGTTTTCTAGCTTCATGCATAGGGAAGTGACACTCGGCCATCTGATGTTTACATTTCATATAATCCCCCTTTTGCCATGCGTTGATCCCTTCGTGAAAATGGT
>NW_026936292.1:0-7049 GCF_032062105.1 Saccostrea cuccullata
CTTAGTAAAATTTCTAGTATGTACTGAGAGTCATTCCTCTTTGCCAAATCTTCCTCGGCCATTTTCTATTGATTCCTCGCCAAATACAGTAACAACACCAGTTTGCTAATCATTTTCTTCGTTCCTTCACGTTATACTGATGGTTGATGATGGTCATCATGCTGATTTAATGATTCTAATCAAAGCTCGGAAATGATATTAAAGGAAAGGAAAAGATGACACTATGCTGTACCTGTCCTCTTACTGAACTTTTTTTCTTGCCCACTTATTTCAACATTTCATTGAAGGGAGAGATATTACTAAGTTTAAAGAGTTTAATCGGTACATTGACTTTGTCTAGGGGTATTGTTTTGTGAAATATGTAAGTCGTGCTCAGTATAAATATGTTTTATATGATATTATTGTTATAATATCCATCCTCATTAACGTGCAAATGTAGTGAAAAAAGCAAATTCAAAGAATTGTGTTCCCCCGCTTTTGGGCCTTTGAATGCCATATCATAAAATATTTAATTCAAAAGTATTAAATCAACAAAGTTTAAAATTTATTAATAATTACAAATAGGGGGAGTTTCACTCAAGAGAACTACCTATATCATAATTCCTGTTTAAAAATTGCTAGGAAAGCCATGTCCTGCTGTTTGAAAAACCCAAATTTTATATCTCCGAAGACGACTCATTCACTCTCTAATTAGCCAACTGAAGCAGAGCAATTTGAAATTCTTAATCATATTCAATTACAAAAAGGTACAACACTATTTAGTGATGGTTACAAATGCCTGTAAAAGACAATACTAACATTTTGGAAGCATACTGGTCTTGTTTAATGATATTCCTACAAAAGATACATTAGCTGAAACATGTAACAAATTTACTAGTATTCCAATTTGTATATCATACTTACCAGTTAAGCTGCCAGGAAGATATTTGGCACCTTATAGATGCCATTTTCAAACTAGGATTTTTTGGCTGCAATTTCATTACCCATGCTTGCAATACTTGTGTACTTGACTAATCTTATTTATGTGCTAATTGACTAAGTCCCTTCCCTCTTACATAGATTCTTTCAATAAATATTATTAATGCCTGTGATACATGTATGTGCATCTGAGCTCTACCGCTCTATATGACAACATTCTTCCACTGTGTAGCCCAAAATGCAAAGCAAAGTCTAAAATTCTTAAAGGTATTGATGTTTGATTATGAATTACATCAAATGGAAATATTTTATTTTATTTATTTATTTATAATATGCAATGAGCCTGAATACACGTATCACATGTACTGCTATCAATATGTGCTTGATCCTTCTTAATAGTATTTTGATTAAAAAACATACACCAAGTGAAATTCGTTTTAAATGCAAGCCCAAGGGACAATGCACAGTCCTAAGTTTTAAAGTCCACATAATAAGAACAGAGTTACAAAATAAAAGCACCCTGTGAGGAACTTTAATAGCCCAAACATCTTAAAAATGAAGTCAAATGCACATTCAAGGTTAAGCAATCTGTATAAAAATCCAAAAACATATAAACTTTCTGTGAGAACTCTTTTGAAAATTAATTGATACATTGTTAGGGATTTAAGGAACCTGCTTAATTGTGTCACTTCTTGTGTGTAAATATAACCAAATAGTTTAAATAAGTTTATTTGCAACATATATTCTGTTGCATATATTATAAGTTAACTTGGATTCTAGAAGTAATTGTAATTTAACTTGGTATTTCTAACACTAATATCTTAAGTAACCTAAACTGATCTGGAAGGTCATGTCTACCTACATCTCAAATATCCAATATCTCTACTGAAAGCTTTTCCTAATCCCAAAGTTTAAGAAAATGAGATTTGACTATTCCTTTTTTCCTTTAATTATTAAAAACCAAAATATATTCATTTATAAATGATTACAAAACATTCTTGACATTTCTTGGATTACATATTGCAATTTCCAACCTTTCATTTCCACTTTATTGGATCAAAACAAAACTATCCTAGTAATTCCAGTCTTAGGCAATGGATGGTTTATGGTTATATATAAGTAATTTGTATTTTCCTTTTCATTCAAGAATTAATAAGAATTGATACATTATGTTGTTTAACAATGAAGATGTCCCCCCCTTTCTCATTTTCACCTTTGTATTACTATATTTCAATGATCATTTTGTTTCCAATTGAATAACTAGAAAATACTATCAATGACCAGAAAGCTCCAACAAAAAACAGACTTGAGAAAGGCATTTTCCAGAGGATCATTGCTCCCCGACCCCAAATTTAGATCTCTTTCCTTCATGAAGTCAACTATAATGAGTAGGATGCCCAATTTCAGTGTAAATCTATAAAATTTATGATATGCAATTGATCCTATCGCTTGCCTTATAAATATCATGGGGCTTTCACAACATTAGATAGTAATATTTCATGAATACAAAGAACTAAACTCTTGGAAAATTAGGTGCATTTAAATAACTATCACAAAACTACTCGGGAAAAAGATATGTACTTCATTCTCCTTTTTATTTACATTCATCACAAACTTGAGATATATACTATGTCAGCCTGAAAAATGTAGGCATTAATGCCTAATAGTTTTGAGCCATGTTGAAATGCCTAACAGTTCTGAGTCAGGCTGTAAGTAATGCCTAATAATTCTGAGCCATGTTGTAAGTAATGCCTAATAATAGTTCTGAGCCAGGTTGAGCCATGTTGTACGTCATGCCTAGTAGTTTTCAGCCATATCATCATAATGCCCCATGGGGATCCGGGTTAGAATAGGTCCCCCTTGCTTGTCGTAAAAGGCGACTAAATGGGGCGGTCCTTCGGATGAGACCGTATAAACCGAGGCCCCGTGTCGCAGCAGGTGTGGCACGATAAAGATCCCTCCCTGCTCAATGGCCATAGGTGCCGAGCATAGGCCTAAATTTTTTTTTTTTTTTTAGCCATATTTTAGATAATGCCTTAAGCCAATTAGTTCTTAGCCATGCTTTATGTAATGCCTAATATTCCTATAATTCTATTCCTACAATCAAACAAAACGTTGCAACTGTTTACATTACATACCTGAATATCTATAAAAGAAAAATTGAATATAATCTCACAAACAGAAATTTAATGAAAATGTGCAATGGGTCTGAAACATTCTTCTTATGTTACATATGAAAAAATTAAGCTGCTGTATTATCTGCACCTAACATTACAAGAGCATATCAAAACAATCTATTGGGTTATTTTGACCGTAGTTTTAAACAAATTTCAGGCAACTGCAAGTCCTATTTTGAGAGATATCAATGTAAAATTTTATGATTTGAATGTAGACCTGCAGCTATTTTTGGGAGATTATTTTATTGCAACCTAATTTTTTGATTTACTGGTTGTTATATTTAATTTCATTTTGTTTGCCGCTTGATTTCTGGTACTTAGTTTTTTCCAGTTAGCCCCCCCTCTTCTCTTTTAAAATTCTTTTTCAAAGTCATTTTTTTTTTCTCTCCCTCTAATCTTGAAAGTTAACATTTCTTAAACAAATAGTTATAGAAGCAACATCAAAAGCTATGCTGGCAGACATTGCTTATAATTTGGTGTCAATCTACAGTGGAAAAGACAGTTCAAGTATACATGTATACACACTCAACTAATTAATGCAATACAAAGGTGATTGATGTACCTGATATACTGGACTGTTAATCTGTGATTATACTTATTTCAATGTCTGGTTTTCCAAACGATTTGAAGATAATTTTCAATGCCTTTCTTTGACTTGTAGTCTTGTATTTGGGTCCATGTCCACGAGAAGTTCCGACCGAGTTTCCTTATTGTTGTTCACATGCATAGGGCCTATTCTATTTTGCTTTTGCCGGGTTTCGAAGCAGTATGAAACAAAAAGAGAGTTATTAATGTTAATAACCAACATTACATCACTGTAAAACAATACAAAGGTATAAGTAAACGATTTTTTAGTATAACCGCGTGCGCGTCGTCTGCTTTGTAAAGTGTTTAAATCCAATCTCATCCGTCATAATTAATGCACATCAATAGTAATAAAAGCGTTAAAATGGTTAAGAACAATGTATAAATGAAAAATCATACAATTTTTAAAGTTACAAAACAAAATTTCATGTATTTTATTGCAAGCAATTGTTATGCGTCTTTACCTTCGAAAGGTTCAGGAGAAAGGAATGTGAAGATCAAACCCGACCTTTTATATACTACACTTGATGTGTCAACCGAACCCGACCCTTAAACGCCAACGTTCAAATAACAAATACTTGGGACCTATAAACTAGTTTATAGGTCCCTTCAAATATACTTTTCTCGTAAAATAAAGGCATCTATTTTGTATTCACAAATAGATGCTAGTATTAAATCAACAAAGTTTAAAATTTATTAATAATTACGTCAAACATGGACGTCAAGGGGTGAAAGTGATAGCATGCTCAGAAACATCTTGTAACAAATAATGCACATGTCAAATATGAAAGGCTTAAGCCCTATGGTCTCTTCTCAAGCCAAAGTAATAAGGAATGATGACATTTTTGAAAAGTAGGTAAACTTCAAGGTCAAGGGAAAAAATCATAGAATATTTTGAAAAGGTCTTGTCAAAGGTAAAACGCATATTTAATATGAAATCCCTACCTTTTCTCTCTCAAAAGTTGTGGTTACTTAAAAGTATTGTAAAAAAAAAATTGAAAAGTTGGCAAAACTTCATGCTCAAGGGGTCAAAATTATTAGTATATCTGGAAAGGTCTTGTCACAGGTAATACATGTAAAATATGCCCTTCGCTTTTCAAAAGCTGGGGACAAAACCGATTTTGAATTCATACCGATAAAATTCAATGGGCATCAATCAGGGAAGAGTCCGAGAGAGTAATAGGTTTTTCATTTGACAAATTATGTTACAGTTGTATGACGTTATATAGTCGTGTTTACATGTACTTCAACATTTTCGAGTACCATTACTTTCTAGGAAAATGAAAAAGTATTTCATATTCAAAACAAAAGTTAAATTAAAGATAAAATGACACAGTGTTAGGAACTGGTACACATAGACCATATTTTGAACATGTCGACTTAAAAGGTTATTCAATATTGAGAGATGTTAGGCATGTTTTGTCAGTTTTTCTCTACATTGCGGTATAATGGTTAGTAGTGTTTTTCTATTGAAAATCTTGTTGAGCAACAGAGGAGATTGTAAAATTATTTTGCACCCTTTCCTATCTGGAGAAATTTTCTTTTATCATACAATTACATCATGTAAAATTTACGAACTCTTTTACGACACATCTTTTGAATTCTTGTATTCTCATAGTAAACTGTCTTATGAATTATTTTTACACCATTTTCTCAGCATTGAATACGTACAGTCACCGGACATAATTATTCGCCACCTCGTATGCTAATGTTTTATTTGGTTAATGTTTGGTTTAAAACACGAAACAATTTAAGTGTTGGAAAAATGTTACATGATACTCAGGTGGCCTATAAGGCCCTTGGGCCTCTTGTTTATCAACCCTCCTGTTATTTTGTTTTCAGAAAATCGCTGCATTTGAGCTTGAACCCAGGAACAAATTAAACAACTTCATATTTTTCGTGGAAAACATCTCTGCGACATCATACATTTTTTTTTACGATTTATGTAAAACCGCCACTGTTCCGTCGAAAATATACCAATGCTTGATTTTAAGTTAATTTAAAATTATTTAAACATTATTTATACATTCTCTTCAATTTGCAATATTTTAGACTATATTTTAGACTAAATTTAATGCAATTAAAATTTAATTCCTTCACTCATTCATAACCGCCAAGTGATGCTCTCCAAAATCAAATTTAAATTTATTTCCTCTGCTCACCACTTTTTCCAGGGGTTTCTCGATATCAGGTTATTAACAATAAAAAAAAGTTGAATTTGTTTATCAGAGTTTAATTAAAGCTTTCAAACAATACGCAAGCTTTTCCTTTACGTCCTTTAGTTCACTCGATTAGAATAAAGCAAATCAGATAGTTGTGTTGTCACTTCATCAATAATAACATTCACCTTCAAATTTATGGTCAAAAGCCTGCGTTTAGTGTTACTTGCTTAGCTTACCACGGTAATAAAATGTGCGACGGTGTCAAACAAAATAGGCCTCCAGATATTAAAGAAGCCCGATCCCTTGCAATTCATCGCAAGACGTCCTTGCGATTTCCGCCAAAATCGGAAATTGTAATCCGTTTATTTTATGGAAGGGATTATAACATGCCTTCATTGTCTCCTCTGTGATGCATCAATAGACACTAATGTCCTTGACTGCGTTTTCAATAGTTTCTGAGGATAACCGACAGTGGAGCATAAATAATTGTTTGCGTCGTTTATACTATTTAATTATTTACACGACACTGGAACTTTGCTTTTATATTAGCTAAATCTGTTCAATGCCATGGATATCATCATTATACTTTGTTCCATCCTTCACGTTTACAATGTTCCATAAAAATTAAAACCATATTGTGACTGCGATCAATCATGAAACAAATATCTTGCAAAGGGTTCTGCAGCGAGAATTGAAATTTTATTAGATAAAAATAAAGATTAAATTAAAATTTTTATCATGCAGTCAACTTTATTTGCGAAAAGCTATAGATATTTAAGGCATTATCACACACTTTAAATTAGCTTTCACTTGATGTCTATATAATTTGTTGATATGAATGTTAAAACTGTTTGAAGAAAAACAAGATGTTTTTGTGAATCACTGATGTCTTTGTATGACAGATTTTGGCGAAGGTTGATGAATATACCTGTGAATATGAAAGCCCAAGCACCATCCGTTACAGAGTAATGACCATTGAAGTTTAAAGTTTTTAAAATGTAGGTCAAACTCCAAGCACAAGGTGAAAGCATCAAACAAAAGGTAAAAGTGGAAGGTCTTTTCGTAAGAATTACACTTGTAGAAATATACAAGAATAGATATGGGTTACCCCATATCCAAGATATTCGACTTTTAAATTTACTTGAATTTTCAACAAGAGAAATAGTTGTTACATATATAGACGTAGTTACATGTGTTAAAATATATG
>NW_026936293.1:0-7133 GCF_032062105.1 Saccostrea cuccullata
ATTTATTAAAAACAGAAGTATTTGATTTCAAATAACAACCACATTATCAATTCAAACTTAACTTTTTGAGATCCTTTACTTTATTTACCATTTCTTTAATCCACAAAAGGACGAAATTTTAACTTATTTTCTTTCAACTAAACATTTTTTCTCGATTCCTATTTACAAAGTATGTTGACATTAAACCTAGCACTGTGTAAGAGTTACATTTCGTTGTTTTCCTTTCATATATTGCGCCAATGCTTATACATAGAACGCATTTTAACGTTACCCGGTCCCATTAGGTTATGATTTTAATAATAGTCAATCGAGTGTGTCACTATAAAGCTACCCAGCTACCTTTAAATGAATAAATTTTACCTTGACAATTTTGTATGGATCATTTTTTTAGCGAAACACGAACCCGATTTTAAACCCCATTATGAAAAATTAAATATGCCTTAATTCTGTCAAAAATCGAAGAAGCGAAACGACATTCAAACTTGATCTGTAACTCATCAAGAAACACTCCAAAATTTAGCTCAATATATTCAAGCGTTTAGAAAAAAGTGCGGAAACCCAAGTGGGACAGACTGACTGATATACCTTGGGACTTAGAAACAGGCGGACGGACAGATTCAGGGAAAATCTGTAGCTCCCTCCGGTTTCACTGGGACTAATTATCGACCAATAGAACTAAAACAAATTCACTGCATGCTACGTTTCATTTACTTTCAATGAATCGTTTGTAAGGAAATATACTTTACATCTTTAATCCCCTAACGGTGAAACCATATGGGACGATAGGTTTCCTCTGAGTCTCTCCGTCCGGGGCACTTTTTCTTGTACAAGATATTAACGAAATGTCATCCTATAGAGAAAAGGGGATCCGGTAGATGACACGTATTCCTTAAGCAATAATCTTAGAATGCGCGGAACAGTTAAAGTGACAAGTGGAAAAACTGGCGATTTCTTAAGATAAAAAAATGTATATTTTACAAAGATGGTGGAATTCATTTCAAGGCTTTTTTTGATATCAGAAATATATATATATATAATGTGGTTGAAATCTACACTTTACATTCGAAGCTTACAGATCATCTATAATTTCTTATATTTCAAGGGCATAAAAAGTTAAAAATCTTAATTTAAATACTTTGTTACACTTTAAGTGTTTTGCAAAAAGTACTGCGAATCAATTCACATTCCAATATTCTATGGCTAAAATTACATTTATGGGTTCAAAATTTTGTTAACCAACCACATTTTAATAAAGATATAAATAGGGCGGAGCTCGTTACAAACCAACGAAATCTTCCGTCCGATTTACGATCTTGAAAGAACTTTATTCGGTAATAACTAGCATTTGCCATTATGTTCATAAACAAGGGGAATATGCTGACTTCAAAGCACTGAATATTTTCATAAGTTATGACGTCATATGTACGAAACTATTATAATTTAGTGCACAATTTTATATTGAGGACAGAATAATTTTGTGTGACATTATAGTAAACGTTCTCATTATAAATTTGGTCCCACCACCTTTTTGTAGCTTGGACTTTGAAATAATAATACTGTTAATTTATTTTTCTCATACAATTTAATGAATTCAGCACATTTTTTTTAATTTTATGTCTATAGCAATATAGAAAATATAAAAAAATCAAAAAAATAAAAATTTTAATTTTGGACCTGAGACTTTCGGAAAATTTCTTTTTAAAAAAAAATAAGTTCCCACAGCTACCGTGGCATCATTTTTACTCTGCAAAAATAGTAACACCTTTCTAAAAAAATATTTTGCTTGCTTTTTGTCCCACCAAAAAAATATCAACTACAACAACAACAACAATAAAATGTCTGAATTTCTTTTTGATTTTTTTTTTCAATTTAATGACAATTTTGTTAAAGATGATTGGTATTCGAACTTCTGTGGTTTTTCATTGGAAAATATTGAAATCTCTGATTAATCAACACGAAGTCTAATACAAACACCCGCACAAGAAGTTTTTCAAGTAGACTTTCTATACTTTTAAAACTACATTTATCATAATACCAGCAAATATTACTAAATATGAACATTAGATAGATATACAAGTACAGCCATGTCAGCATAATGCAATAATTGGCTTGAAAAACGAAACGATGTTTAAGAAAGAAACAAACTACTTTAAAAACAGATTGAGATTGTTGTTGATGAGTAACAAAAATATTCAAGGTTAATAAATGGTCATTAATTATGAAAAAAAATACAGTATGAAAGAACTGGGAAGAAGTTAAATCAAAATTCAATTGCAAGGTTTGCATAAATGACATAACATTAGCATCAAGCTTATACATACAGTATTTCAGCTAGCTTAGATTCTTAAAAAAGTATAAGATTAATTTGTTAGTAAAAATGCTAAAAAATGATTAATAACAAGAATGGGATAATACATATTCTTTCTCTGGCAGCAGTGAACTCAACAGAGATGGATGTCATCGGTATACAAAAACAAGAGAAGAACAAAGGAAATGGTGAGATTACTTACATTGACACTGATGTTGTTCCCATCCCTAATTATACAGCACGTCAATTTCACGCTGGAAATCATTAAAAAAAATTTATTCTATTCCTGTCTTTCATTAGTTTATACAATTTTCCAACCCAAAAAAATGTTTATTTGATTTGTAAATTCTTTTATGAGCTGACTTCATACTTATAAATATTGCATAACATAACGCTTTATCTGGCATGGATCACCTGGTATAAAAGCTAATATTGATCTTCAACAAACGTAACGAACAAAAATGAAATGTTCTTACACCTTCCTGTTTGAAGAAACTGTAAATATACATGAAACATTCTCAAAAGTGAAAATGACACAAGAAAAATTGAAGCGTGAACAAAAGAGTATTTTCAAAGGCAGTTTACTCATTATCAGATTAATAGATAAAGTAACTGTCTAATACAATTACGCAAATAAATTAATTAAATTATGCGTACAACTCCTACAAAAATACAATATTGCAAATTGCTTATTTTCAGACATTAAAAAGTGCATCAACAAAAAATAGTATAAATTGATTTTAAAGTCAGCCTTACAGCGATATACATATTGCACAATGACAGATATGTTCAATTTACATTTTTTAATACCATTTTCATTGAAATCTTCAAGTATTTTATTCATAATACTAACATTTTAATTCTTTAATTATGGTGGAATTTAAAGAAAATTGGGTTGAATACAATTTTTTCATCACTAATCTGTTTTTTCTTTTATATTTTTTCATCATTATTATTTTTATCTGATAATTCATAAAATTGTTTTAAAAAATCATATTTGAAATAAATCCAAGAAAATTATGTGTAAAAGATTTTGCCAACAGTTTAAAAAGTAATTTAAAAAGAAAAAACAAAAACGATACAACTGTTTTTTTTAAAACAAATTTATACCTGGACAGTGGAATAATTTATAATGACTAAATATAGCATAATTGAAAATAATACATTGGGGGTTGGGAGTGGAGTATGAAAACTTGAACCTTAGCTTACTCAGTTAATAAATGAAAACCCTTTTTGTTAAAAAAAGATTAAATAGAACAAATAAAACTATAATAATTGAAGTCATTGAATCTACAATTTCATTTCGAAAATTTGTTTTCAGATTTGGAGCTCCTTTTGGACTTTGTGTCCAGACAACTGTCTTTCGCGGACTTTCCTTTGTTTCTACATATCTTGGTGAGCCTCAATTTGCAGAGACGACTTACATCGACGGGAATCCCTCTGAAACCTACTGCAAGCTTTTCCATGTGTGGCGATGTAAATATCCGCGCATAGACCACAAAGCTAAATTAAAGGAAGTTTTCTCCTCCATGGAGAGACAGGATTTAATTGAGAAGATGGAAATGTTCTCTAAAGACATTTATTGTTATAAAGAAGCTTTAGTCAATCCAACAGAACAAGCTCAGTCTTCTGACTTTATCATAATGAGTCAAAATTTAGCCATCAAGATAATCACGTCTTGCGGTTTCTGGGTTCGAAGACAAAATGGGATGTAGGTAGAAGAATGTAGAGACGGAATAATAGAACTACTCGAGAAAAAATACTGAGAGCTTTATCAAAAATCCAAAAAGACAGACCATCACTCACAAGACAGAGTATTTGCAATGCTCTTTATTATGCAGATCATTCCGACGTGATAGATATGCTTAACTCTGGCTGGAAGAGTGCAGGTCTGTACTATTCATTCTTCCAAGATTTTTGATGCATAAAATATATTGATATGTGTATAAACATACAAAACTAAATAAATATTCTTATCAACAAGACTAGAGATGTTACAAAACATTTAGAGCTTTTTAATGAACATGATTACAGGAAACGGGATAGTAGCTTTAAAAAAAAAAATCTGAAGCACAATGAGTCCTTTTATTCATTCCATTTAGGCAATGCTGTAGAGTGGATAGAAATTACCAATGTGATAAGCAAAGGAACAAATATAGAATATTTAATTATAAGACGTAGAACCCAGAAAAATAATTAATATGTTTCGTAAGATTACTTAACGGGTAAAAGAAAACATAGATGTTTTTTAAGCGTTTTCATTTTGCATTCATTGCTTTCAGAGATGAAGTTAAAATTCTGGCAACATTTTTTGCTCTCTGAATTCTTTAAAACAATAACTGCTTACATTGAATTAATATCAGAACACATTGATTATTGCTTGGTCCAATTAAACTAAATATGTCCTAACTTTAAAGAAAGAAATTACTTATCACGCTCGTTTATGTATAAAAAATGAGCTGAGCTTCTTTTTTTTTTTTTTTATAAAATCAAACATTTTACATGTTTACATTTAAGCTGCAATGATTTCATAAAAAAATTCTAAGATTACAAAATCATTTAAATTAATACTTTACTAATTCATATTTAATTAATTGGTTTCTTTATTTTAATGAAAGGGTGTGTGGACATTCAAATTTTTACCACTAAAAGTATTTAAATTCATTTTTTTATATAGTCTGAGAGCATTCTAATTTCTAAATTTGTCTTTTAACTTCGTTCTCTTTGAAGATTTTTTATGGGAAAATTACTAAATCACAACTATTTATTTGTGTTTGATATAATTAATGTATTTATCAATAACCTTTGTTTAATGGCAGGACCATTTTATGCATACATTGAATCTACCGCTTTACTCATGTCCTCCTATGCTAATCTTATTTTTTGAACCTTGCACTGATTTTCTGCTTAATTTCGATAGAAAATAATTGAAAACTTATATATTTTAGCTAAGAGTATTGCAAAGAAAGGCGATAAGAAAAGATGGATGCCGGTGGTTTTTGAAGATGTCACACACAGCGACACAACTCCCATCGAAGGTACTGATAAAATGTTTATTAAAGTTGATAAATATTGATAAAAATTGTTAAACAAGAGGCCCATGGGCCACATCGCTAACCTGAGTAACTTGGATGATGCAGATCTTTACCAGATTCCCCCTCTTGCTATACCTATCATGCCCAACAACCCCCTTCCTTTTTTTATTTCAAAACTTTAGAATCTACACTACCCAAGGATGCTCCCACATAAGTTTCAGCTTTCCTGGCCCAGTGGTTCTTGAGAAGAAGATTTTTAAAGATTTGTTCTATATTCCTATGTAAAAATTGGATTCCCTATTGTGGCCCCGCCCTACCCCCGGGGGTCATGATTTTAAGAATTTAATATCTACACTACCCAAGGATGCTTCCACATAAGTTTCAGCTTTCCTGGCCCATTGGTTTTTGAGAAGAAGATTTTTAAAGATTTGTTCTATATATTTATATCTAAAACTTGGATTCCCTATCGTGGCCCCGCCCTACCCCCGGGGGTCATGATTTTAACAATTTAATATCTACACTAACCAAGGATGCTCCCACATAAGTTTCAGCTTTCTTGGCCCAGTGTTTCTTGAGAAGAAGATTTTTAAATATGTGTTCTATATATTTCTATGTAAAAATTGGATTCCCCTATCGTGGCCTTGCCCTACCCCCGGGGTCATGATTTTAAGAATTTAATATCTACACTACCAAAGAATACTTCCACATAAGTTTCAGCTTTCCTGGTCCAGTGGTTTTTGAGAAGAAGATTTTTAAAGATTTGTTCTATATATTTCTATGTAAAACTTGGATTCCCTATTGTGGCCTCGCCCTACCCCGGAGGTCATGATTTTTTACAATTTAATATCTACACTACCCAAGGATGCTTCCACGTAAGTTTCAGCTCTCCTGGCCCAGTGGTTCTTGAGAAGAAGATTTTTTAGTGACCCCGTGACCCCTATTTTTTTCTTTTCTTGATTATCTCCACTTGTAAGGGGACTTGGCCCTAGTTTACAGACGGACGGACGGACAGACAGACAGCTAGACAGACAGACGGACAGACGGACGGACGACGGACAAAATGTAATTAGAAAAGCTCACTCTCAGCCTTCGGCTCAGGTGAGCTAAAAAGCAGAATCGTCTCTTTGGTTTTACACCTTTTTTTGTCACAATTCCATTAATATCAAGCAATTCATGGATCTTCAAAGGTAACACATTGCCTGTGATATTGTTATTTGAAGTGTGTGTCCAACAGGTGACGATATGTATAAAAAGTGTACACAGTTATATGTGCATAGTATCATGGACGATAAACACACGATTTGGCGTTACATCAATCATAAAATATAATTTACATGCCAATTTGTTGTCGTAATTTAGTTTTTTTTTTTTTTTTTTTTTTTTTTTTTTTTTTTTTTTTTTTTTTTTTGTTTTAGAATAGTTTAATTATAAAAAATATGAAATGCCGCTATCCCAAAATAATGTTTTTTTATCATTTCATTTAGGGATAGAAGACATACAAGAAACAGACATAAGTAGTATATCAGAGGAGACGGACTATAGTGATCAAGAGTACGAGTCAGAGAGAAATTGTCGATACAAGATTTTGGTTCTGCTCTGAAGTGTTTAATAAAAAAAAATCCAAACATCAGGAGATTTAGAGTTCATATTTGTCAGAATGATATGAAATGTAAATTTTTAAACGTGTTTTTCCTTGGTTTATTAGTGAGCGTAAAAGGAGCAGTTACCCAGTGTTCATTGTAAAAATAGACCGTTACAAATGTTCCCCAAAAACTAAATCAGTATTGTTT
>NW_026936294.1:0-7158 GCF_032062105.1 Saccostrea cuccullata
TCTAAAATACCTCAGCATCGTCTATTTACCTTATAACTCCAATTTGTGGCCATAAAAAAAACTTTTTTAAAGCCAATTCTATTTACTTGAGTTAATGATCAAACGAGATTTAAATAAAGTTTTTTTTCCAGGTTGTTCATTTTTGAAAAGTTATTTTTTACATTATCAATAACGAGGTACAGTGATTTATTTATTAAATAAAAGTGGAATCCTGTTACACTGCGAGATGATACCAAAGTGATATTCTGTCATAGTGTGAAAAGATATCAAAGTAAGTAACAAAATTTGTGGTCTCTCAGAAGAAAAAATTAGTAATTAAACCATCTTGATGTAAACTAAAACTGCCATTTTCTTCCAAAATATGTTAAAATACTAAAATCTAAAATAAAATGTTTTCAATTTCACAATTTTGCTATGCAATGTCGTATCAACTCTATTATGACATTACAGCCTACGACAGTGTGTAAAGACAAGAGGCCCATGGGCCTTATAGGTCACCTGAGCATTATGCAACAACTTTCCAGTGATTGAATTTGATTCATGTTTTCATCCAGATGCTATGGCATTCACAATTTTGAAAGAGGCCCCATTGATCATCATAACAATACACTTAGCAGTTGCTTAGTTTGTTTCCTTAATACCCATAGGCAGGGTAGGGGAACAAAAAATGCATTTCAAGTAATCAGTAATATTCAGCATGATCAGTAATGCCCCAATCACACATGAACCCCTGACACTTAGGCCTAGATCCACACATAGCACAATTTTTGAAAAGGCACCCTTGCTTTTCAAAAATGTTTGATTAATACCAAGGAGCATATTTCAAACAGTTCATCCAGTTTCAGTATATAAGTACAGCACCCCCCTCCTTTATGGTACCCCTGACCCTGGGGCCTTGAAATTCACAATTCTGGAAGACTAGTACCCTTGCTCATCATAACTATATAGGTAGTTCATCTGCTTAATACCAAGGAGCAGAGACGAAAACTTTCAAAGATTCAATGTATTTTCTCTGTATAATCAATAGAGCCCCGCCCTATCACTAAAACCCCTGACCCTAGGGCCATAAAATTCACAATTTTGGAAGAGGTATTCTTGCTCATCATAACTATGTAATTAGTTTATTTCATTCCTAGGAGCAGAGAAGAAGATTTTCAAAGAATTCATGTATTTTCACTATATAATCTATAGAGCCCTGCCCTAACACCAGAACCCCTGACCCTGGGGCCATAAATTCACAATTTTGGTAGAGGCTCTCTTGCTCATCATAACTATGCACTTATTTGATTTATTTAATACCCAGGAGCAGAGAAGAAGACTTTCAAAGAATTCATGTATTTTCACTATATAATCTATAGCCCCCCCCCCCCCTTACACCAGAACCCCTGACCCTGGGGCCTTGAAATTCACAATTTTGGTAGAGGCACTCTTGCTCATCATAACTATGCACTTAGTTAGTTTATTTAATACCCAGGAGCAGAGAAGAAGATTTTCAAAGAATTCCTGTAATTTCACTATTATAATCTATAGAGCCCCCCCCCTACACCAGAACCCCTGTCCCTGGGGCCATAAAATTCACAATTTTGGTAGAGGCACTCTTGCTCATCATAACTATGCACTTAGTTAGTTTATTTAATACCCAGGAGCAGAGAAGATTTTCAAAGAATTCATGTAATTTCACTATAATTATAATCTATAGAGCCCCACCCTTACACCAGAACCCCTGACCCTGGGGCCATAAAATTCACAATTTTGGTAGAGGCACTCTTGCTCATCATAACTATGCACTTAGTTAGTTTATTTAATACCCAGGAGCAGAGAAGAAGATTTTCAAAGAATTCATGTAATTTCACTATTATAATCTATAGAGCCCCCCCTACACCAGAACCCCTGTCCCTGGGGCCATAAAATTCACAATTTTGGTAGAGGCACTCTTGCTCATCATAACTATGCACTTAGTTAGTTTATTTAATACCCAGGAGCAGAGAAGAAGATTTTCAAAGAATTCATGTAATTTCACTATAATTATAATCTATAGAGCCCCACCCTTACACCAGAACCCCTGTTCCTGGGGCCATAAAATTCACAATTTTGGTAGAGGCACTCTTGCTCATCATAACTATGTACTTAGTAGGTTTATTTAATACCCAGTAGCAGAGAAGAAGATTTTCAAAGAAATAATGCATTTTCACTATATACTTATTTGGCCCCGCCCTAGCACTAGAACCCATGACCCCGGGGCCATGAATTTCACAATTTTGGTAGAGGACTCAATGCTGATTACAATCATGCAAACAGTTTGACTGCTTGATGTCCAGGAGTAAAGAAGAAGATTTTTAAAGATTGCACTAATTTTAGTGGTTTTTGCCCACCCCCCAGGCCTCAGGGGGGCAGGGACCATGAAATTCACAATTTTTGTTCCCCTTTACCCATAGATGCTATATGCCAAATTTGGTTGAAATTGGTTCAGTGGTTTCAGAGAAGAAGCTGAAAATGTTCAAATGTTAACGCACGACGAACGACGAACGACGGAAGACGAACGACGACGGACGAAAAGTGATAGCAATAGGTCACCTGAGTTTACTCAGGTGACCTCAAAAGACGGAGGAAAAGAGAAAAAAAAAAGAAAACATAATAAACAAAAAAAAATCATTGTTTTGTACACTTGTAGTTGGATAGGGAATTAACTTCCCTCTAACCCTCTCCCTAAAGAAATTCTATATTCAATATTCAATTCTATATTCAACTAAAATCCCCTTTGTCTTTTTTTTTGGGATGACGTGTTTTATACTAAATGTTAAGCCTTTGTTTTTAGCTCACCTGAGCCGAAGGCTCAAGTGAGCTTTTCTGATCAAAATTTGTCCGTTGTCTGTTGTCGTTGTCGTTGTCGTCGTTGTCGTAAACTTTTCACATTTTCATCTTCTTCTCAAGAACCACTGGGCCAATTTCAACCAAACTTGCCACAAAGTATCCTTGGGTGAAGGGGATTCAAGTTTGTTCAAATGAAGGGCCACGCCCTTTTCCAAGGGGAGATAATCATGAATTTGTTAAAAATTAATAGCATTTTTAAAAAATCTTCTTCTCCAGAACCGCTGGGCCAGGAAAGATGAAACTCATGTGGAAGCATCCTCAGGTAGTGTAGATTCAAGTTTGTTCAAATCATGACCCCAGGGGCAAGGGTGGGGCCAAAATGGCCGACCCAAGTTTTACATAGGAATATATAGGAAAAATCTTTAAAAATCTTCTTCTCCAAAACCACTGGGCTAGGAAAGATGAAACTCATGTGGAATCATCCTCAGGTAGTGTAGATTCAAGTTTGTTCAAATCATGACCCCCGGGGCAAGGGTGGGGCCAAAATGACCTACCCAAGTTTTACATAGGAATATATAGGAAAAATCTTTAAAAATCTTCTTCTCCAGAACCACTGGGCTAGGAAAGATGAAACTCATGTGGAATCATCCTCAGGTAGTGTAGATTCAAGTTTGTTCAAATCATGACCCCCGGGGCAAGGGTGGGGCCAAAATGACCTACCCAAGTTTTACATAGGAATATATAGGAAAAATCTTTAAAAATCTTCTTCTCCAGAACCACTAGGATAGGAAAGATGAAACTCATGTGGAAGCATCCTCCGGTAGTGTAGATTCAAATTTGTTCAAATCATGACCCCCGGGGCAAGGGTGGGGCCAAAATGGCCGACCCAAGTTTTACATAGGAATATATAAGAAAAATCTTTAAAAATGATTAGTGATACCCGGGGTATTTATATGGAATCATCCTCCGGTAGTGTAGATTCTAGTTTGTTCAAATGATGACCGCCTGGAGGGGGGGGGGAGTAAATTCAAGCCCGATGTGCTCAGGTGAGCGCTGTGGCCCCTGGGCCTCTTGTTATACAACACATCACTTCGGAATGTTCGTGATTTAAACGTGATGTATTTCCCCAGTGGTAGATTTGGAAAGATAAAAAAAATTATCTCACAATAGAATTAAAACTAAAAATATGGGGTATACATGAATATATCCTATTCAATACACAGTAGAAAACATAATGAAGCGTTGCTTTTTAAGTCAGAATGTCACATTGTTTTTTGTGCTTGTAGAATAAAATGCATCCATCTAAAAGAGTTATCTTTCCATAATCGTTCTTGAAAATATGTTTTAGTGAAAAAAATTATTATTAATTGATTGTTAAAACTCCGCATTTGAAATTTCCGTGAGAATTAAAAGACATACGTTAAGACGTCAATTTTCACAGTTTAAAGGAACTGAGTGACAGAGTATAAATGTTTTAGGTTAACTGTTATAAGTAATTGATAGAAATATTTGCAATAGAAGCTAGAAGTCGACATTTGTACAATAGATCAGATTTGAATGAGTTGTTTATATAATGGTCCTGCTTAGTAAACTCTGACAAGACAATTTATAGAATTGCTCGGAATAGTTTCTTCGTTATCTCTCTCATCTAAGGGATATTACACCTTAACAAGCGGAGAATCCCTTGCAAAGAACATTCCACATTTCACTCACACACATTCAAACTCACACTCAAACACAATTGCATTACTTTATATCCCCTCTGACTCGATTGCAAGGGGATAATAAAACTCTCATTTCTGCAAAGTAATTTGACACTGAATCTTTGAAAATAGGATAACAAATAAAATTAACTTGTTTATTGAAGGGGGATTAATTATGGGCTAAGAACTAACTTTAAACTTTTTATTTTCTACGAGTTTGATACTCTCCCAGAGGTATGCAAAATTAAATGTATGATTGGAATTGAGAGCTGATTTAATGAAACTCGGTGTACAGAATACAGTGTTCATTTCGAAAAAGATATATTTTTATTATAATTTTTTGCATCAATTTTTTTTTATTTATAAAAGGCCAAGGAACATCCAATTTTAGATTCCTCGTCACCTGAATATAGGCTCGGATCTGTGATTATGGATATTGCATATCATAGGTTTTTTTAAACCCGCACGTTTCACGGAAGAAAATGCAGCTAAAACAATCCGTCTTTTCCTTAAACTTCAATATGCCAATGTGAAAGGAACTGACGCGGTTAATATAAGTAATATTCTTAATCACAAAAGGATCCAGTCTTGTATTCTTCCATATTTCAAGTTAAAGACTACGCCTTGTATTTCCTACAAATATACATCGACCATTGCTTCCAAACTTTTCAATTACAAAAACACTTTACATGGCCTGGATACCGACTATCTGAAACATAATCCTCCATCGTGTTCATGTTCTTCTTCGCCCTATATCTATAGTCCTGCTGAACACGTTATTACAGGTGACGTAAATATAGTTCGTAATGAGGACCTTAGATCACTCATTTTAAAAGGTCCTAATTATAGGGAACTCCGATCTTTCAACTGGCGTCGGAATGTTATAAATATTATGGATTCTGTTGAAAATTACGCCAGACAATGGGCCAGATATGGAAAAGAAGACGTTGTGGGCACCTTGTCAGAATGGATTAAATGTATCAGATCCATGTTAAAGTCACGTATTAAAAGATTGAGGGGCAATATGAAAACCATTTATCCTTTTGTGGTCAAAAAACCAGAAGTTACAAAGTAATTAGATAGATTACACGATCAGTACGTACTGGTTCCTGCTGACAAAGCAGGTAACAACATTGTCTTCGTTTGTAAGGCTCATTATATAAATTGCATTCTAGAAGAACTTGGATTTAATTCTACAAGTGGTAATCCTACTTATACTCATACTTCCCTTTCTAAGGAAGAGATTCTTCAAAATCACCTGTCAATTTTGAATACTTTTAATATTCCACAGAGCCAAAATGAATTTGAACTACCTTATATATATATTGGATTCCGAAACTTCATAAGAATCCTTACAAACAAAGATACATTCCAGGTTCCAGTAAATGTTTAACCAAGCCTCTTGCGTTACTTCTCACTGAGATATTGACAGTAGTGAATGAAAAACTTCAAGAGTACTGTGCAACTATATATTCAAGAAGTGGTGTGAATCAGATGTGAATACTAAAAAATTCAAAAAACTTTTGGACAATTTGAAATCACAAGACTTTACAAAAATCAACAGCTTAAAAACTTACGACTTTTCAACTTTATACGAAACAATTCCCCACGACAAATTAAAATCGAGGCTTTTTGATATCATTGACAGCTGCTTCTTCAATAAAAATGAAACTCGTAAATTTAGGTACCTCGTCATTGGTCATTTGCAAAATTATTATTTTGTTAAAACAGATTCTGATAGCACACATAAGTACTCTGAAGTTGACATCAAGGAGATGCTTGAGTTTCTGATTGACAATATCTACGTGGTTTTTGGAGACCAGGTATTCCAACAATCATTGGAATTCCCATGAGTACAAATTGCGCTCCGTTATTAGCAGACTTATTTTTATATTTATATGAAGCAGAATTTATGCAAAATCTTATGCGTGAAAAGAAGAAAACACTTGCTGTGGCCTTCAACTCGACATTTAGATATATCGACGACGTATTGTCAATGAATAATGGTAATTTCCATTCGATACGATATATCCTGGTGAGCTTGAGATAAAACATACCACAGAGTCCGACACTTCTGTTTCATACTTAGGTATTTTACTTGAAAAAGACACTAATGGTAATCTAACAACCAAGCTATATGATAAACGTGATGACTTTAACTTTTCTATTGTCAACTTCCCTTACTTATGCAGCAATATACCTTCATCACCTGCATACGGAGTATATATATCTCAGTTGATTCGATACGCAAGAGCATACCCTACGTATGAACAATTTCGAAAACGAGGTAAATTATTGACAAGCAAGTTGATGAAACAAGAATATTAGCAGTCTCGTTTAAAGTCATCATTTCGTAAGTTCCATGGTCGATACAATGACCTTGTCAGCAAATACAATTTATCATTAAGTCAAATGCTGACTGACGTTTTTCATACCAACTATTAGTCAATTATTTATACACTGAATTGACGACGGATTTTTCCCGTTATTTCCCAGTTATGACAAGGAGCACACGACGACTGTGAACGGTCGTCAGGGGATGCTCACTCCTCCATGACACCTGATCCCACCTCTGATGTTTTGGGGGTCCGTGTTTGCTCTGCTCTTATTTTGTATTGTTTTATGGACTTTGAGACTGAATACT